>NC_081556.1:93672550-93778550 GCF_963082655.1 Stomoxys calcitrans | reverse complement strand
ACAACAGCCACCAAAGCTGCGCTCACTATATGGCATTTTTTTATTTTATCAAGACAATGATTAATGGTGTGGTAAACGATAGAACACCACTTGGTTATTTGGTTGGTGTTTGGAGAAAAACCACATTTGGATTGGTATACTGCAATGTGGAGAAACAATTACCTGGGAGAACAAAAAACACACGGACAAAAAATACATACGGTGTGATTTTAGCCACGTATCTGATAATTGATTACGGATGAAAGCATTCATCCAATTAAATGCTGTTAGAAACACTCACTTTAACACATCTTTTTTGGTACAGTTTGCAATTATCCATGGTCAATTTTGCTTGGCAATTGTTAAAGGGTTATTACTGAAGGACTACTTATGGCCCCATCTTAATAAAAAACTAGTTAAAGCGTGCTAAGTTCGGCCGGGCCGAATCTTATATACCTTCCACCATGGATCGCATTTGTCGAGTCCTTTTCCCGGCATCTCTTCTTAGGCAAAAAAAAAAATGATAAATGAAAAGATTTGCTCTGCTAGTAGAGCGATATCAAGATATGGTCAGGTTTGGACCACAATTGAATTATATGTTGGAGACCTGTGTAAAATTTCAGCCAATTCGAATAAGAATTGCGCCCTTTGGGGGCTCAAGAAGTAAAATAGAGGGAACGATTTATATGGGAGCTGTATGAGGATATAGACCGATTCAGACCATAATAAACACGTATGTTGATAGTCATGAAAGGATGTGTCGTACAGGCAAATCGGATAATAATTGCGCCCTCTAGCGGCTCGAGAAGTCAAGATCCGAAAGCAGTTTATATGGCAGCTATATCAGGTTATGAACCGATTTGAACCTTATCTGGCACAGTTGTTGAAAGTCATAATAAAATACGTCATGCATTTTTTAAGCCAAATCGGATAAGAATTGTGCCCTCTAGTGGCTCAAGAAGTCAAGACAGCAGATCAGTTTATAGGGCAGCTCCATTAGGTTATGGACCGATTTCAATTATACTTAGCACATTTATTGCAAGTAGTAACAAAATACGTCATGCTAAAATTCGGCCAAATCGGATACGAATTGCGCCCTCTAGTGGCTCAAGAAGTCAAGCTATATCCAAATCTGGACCGATCTGGGCCATATTGCATAAAAATGTCGAGGGGCCTAACTTAACTAACTGTCCTAAATTTCGGCGACATCGGACAATAAATGCGCCTTTTATGGCCCCAAACCCTTAAATCAAGAGGTCGGTTTATATGGCAGCTATATGCAAATCTGAACCGATCTGAGCCAAATTGAAGAAGAATGTCGAAGGGCCTAACTCACTGTCCTAAATTTCGGCGACATCGGACAATAAATGCGCCTTTTATGGGCCCAAAACCTTAAATCGAGAGATCGGTTTATATGGCAGCTATATCCCAATATGAACCGATCTGAGCCAAATTGTAGAAGGATGTCGAAGGGCCTAACACAACTCACTGTTCCAAATTTCGGCGACATCGGACAATAAATGTGCCTTTTATGGCCCCAAAACCTTAAATCGAAAGATCGGTCTATATGGCAGCTATATCCAAATCTAGGCTGATCTGAGCCAAATTGAAGAAGGATGTCGAAGGGCCTAACACAACTCACTGTCCCCACTTTCGGCGACATCGGACAATAAATGCGCCTTTTATGGGCTCAAAACCTTAAATCCAGAGATCGGTCTATATGGCAGCTATATCCAAATCTAGGCTGATCTGAGCCAAATTGAAGAAGGATGTCGAATGGTCTAACACAACTGTCCCCACTTTCGGCATTATCGGACAATAAATGCACCTTGTATGGGCCCAAAACCTTAAATCGGAGATCGGTCTATATGGCAGCTATATCCCAATCTGGACCGATCTGGGTCATATTGCAGAAAAATTTCGAAGGGCCTAACTTAACTCACTGTCTCAAATTTCCGCGACATCGGTCAATAAATGCGCCTTTTATGGCCCCAAACCTAAAACCAAGAGATCAGTCTATATGGCAGCATATTTCAGAACAATGTCAAAGGGCCTAACGCAACTCACTGTCACAAATTTTTGCGACATCGGACAATAAATGCGCCTTTTATGGGCTCAAAACGTTAAGTCCAGAGATCGGTCTATATGACAGCTATATCCAAATATGGACCAATCAGGGCCAAATTTCAGAAAGATGTCGAAGATCCCAACGCAACTCACTGTCCCAAATTTCGGCGACATTGGACAATAAATGCGCCTTTTATAGGCACAAAACCTTAAATCAATAGATAGGTCTATATGGACACTATATCCAAATCAAGGTTGATCTGAGCCAAATTGAAGAAGGATGTCGAAGGGCCTAACACAACTCACTATCCCAAATTTTGGCGAAATCGGACAATAAACGCGGCTTTTATGGGCTCAAGACCTTAAATCAAGAGATCGGTCTATATGACAGCTATATCTAAATCTGGACCGATCTGAGCCAAACTAAAGAAGGATGTCGAAGGGCCTAACACAACTCACTGTCACAAATTTTGGCAAAATCGAACTATAAATCCGCCTTTTATGGGCCCAAGACCATAAATCGAGAGATCGGTCTATATGGCAGCTATATCCAAATCTAGACCGATCTAGACCGCCAAATTAAAGAAGGACCGGGTGGCTTAACGTTACTCACGGTCCCAAATTTGAGCAAAATCGAGCTATAAATACGCCTTTTATGGGCCCAAAACCTAAAACCCCAAATCGGAGGATAGGTCTACATGGGGGCTATATCAAGATATAGCCCCCAATCTGTGCTAAGTGTCAGCTCAATATCTCTATTTTTAAGGACTGTAGTGTGATTTCAACAGACAGACAGACGGACAGACAGGCGGACAGACAGACAGGCGGACAGACAGACAGGCGGACAGACAGACGGACGGACATGTCCCGATCGCCTTAGATTTTTACGCTGATCAAGAATATATATACCTTATATGGTCGGAAGTGGATATTTCGATGTGTGGCAAACGGAATGACAAAATTAATATACCCCCATCTTTCGGTGGCGAGTATAAAAATCGTATAGAAATGAAATTTTAAAAAATTTCAACTGTCATTTTTTATATCGGAAGGGGAGCAGACCTTCCCCCTAAACTTAAAAACACTATTCAAAATCAAAAACGGACCGATCAGGATTATATGGTATTGAAGGCGATACGGCTATGGCAATAAAAATTAGGTCAAAGTACCGAGGGGCGGCCCCAACCCCAAATACAGGGCAAAGGAATCTTCTTATATATAAAAATCAATTTGTATTTGTTTTTTTGTTTGTTTGTTTGTGTGTTCCTTATAAACTCAGAACCGGCTGAACCGATTTTCTTGAAATTTTCACAGATGGTACATAATGATCCCACGGTGAAAATAGCGTACTACATTTTCTTGATATGTGAAGGGGGGGGCGGACCCTCCCCCTTACCCTAATTTTCAGAAACGCTTGATCTCGGAGATGGCGAAATTTTGGGTGCTCTTATATAGTATCCTAAAAATAAAAATTTGGTATCCAAATATCGGATGGGGAACCTAGGGGGGACGCCCCACCCTAAAACCTACCAAATATATATTTAGACCAATCACGACAATATGGAACTCAAATGAAAGGCATTTAAGAGTAGTAAACGTATCTGATATCCAATTTTCGGACCAAGTGTTAGGGGGACCACCCCAACCCCCAAAACACCCCTAAATCGGACATTTTTACCGACCATGGCAATTTATTTATTTATTTATTTATTTAAAAATTTGAAGGGCCCCAACACATGAAGGTTATATAGACCCTGTATAGTTCAAATTAATTATTTTGTGTTTTTAATTTACAGGATGTACATATTTTTACAATGCAATATTATACTAATGTACAAATTAAATCAAATTATACATATTTATTTCTGTTAGAAATTTTTTAACGTTGTTGAAATTATTTACATTTGATAATATAGTGATGTCCTTTATATTATATTTATTTTTAGTAGGTAGAAATTTGTTACATGTGTTAAAAATATGATATATTGATAATAGTTGGCCACATTCGCAGCACGGTGGAGATGATTTTTCAATAAGATATTTGTGTGTTATAAGACAGTGTCCTATTTTTAGTCTATTTAATTTAACTAGATCTGTTCGTCGTAAGGACGGTTGGGTATATTTATATGGGATTTGATTTTGAATTTGAAAGACCATGGCAATATGGGAATCAAATGAAAGGTATTTACGAGTAGAATACGAATGTGGTATCCAAATGTGGGACCAAGTTTCTGGGGGTCCACCCCTTCCCCAAAACAGCCCCAAACAGGACTTATTTACTGACCATGGGAATATGGGGCTTAAATAAAAGGTATTTGAGTGTAGAATACGAATCTGATATCCAGATGTGGGGCCAAGTGTTTGGGGGCCACCTCTCCCCAAAAACATTCCCCAAAGAGGACAAATTTACGACCATGGCAATATGGGGCTCAAATGAAAGGTCTTTGGGAGTAAAGCACGAATCTGATATCAATATTGGGGAAAAGTATCCATGGGGCCACCTCACCCCCATAACACCACCCAAATAGGAAGTATTTGGGAGTGTCTGAGGGACCACCTCAACCGAAAACACCCCTAAATCAGACATCATGAGAATATCGGGCAGAAATAAAGTCTCTAAGAACAATATGACGATGTTCCTAAGTGCCTTCTAAAAATTCTTAAAGTTTAAAATTTATTTTTTAAATCTGGTTTAAATGTTTCCAGCAATATTGTATTATCCTTTACTCAATTTGTGTATTTAGAGCAATAGTTTTTCAATGCATTTTTTTCTATCAAATTTTCCAATTACTTTCAATCAAGCCATGTCTCGCTTTACCCAATACCACTTAAGTCCGGAAGAAGCATCTATGTGAAGATATATGAACAAGCAAAACGCCACACATGATAATCATAAGTATTTCATATCAGAGTATACAAATTACTCGATTAACATACATTTTGCATTTTTTATGCGGGATACAACAACGACTTTCTTAATCTAATTAAAAGTTGTTGAAAAATATGAACTTCATGCTCATATCCCACCAAATGCTTTATTATGATGTATGCTTTTGTGTGTGTGCATGTGTGTGCGTGTAAGATGCAGGAGCACGCATGGGGATGATGAGGAGTGAGTAGTTTTTAATTTATAAATTAATTAACACACATATGCAGTGGGAAACAAATGCGTACTGATGTTGATTAATTCGAACTCATGAGCCGAAGGAAAGCTTTCAAATTAATTCCCCAGAAGATAAATGGCCATGGCACGGGTATGATAAGCATCGGTTGTATTGTGGCCATGACGTAGTTGATGTTGATTGCGACGATTGTGATTGAAATTTCCGTAATGTGTTAAGGATATGCAGCTGCAATGGTTGCACATAAATTCATTCATTAAAATCAGTAAGGTAAGGCAAAAGTGGGGCGGTGCCGACTGTATGATTCCCTACACCTACCCCATAAGTACAAAGTGAGAGCTATATCCAATAATGAACCAATTTTGATGGACATATCAAATTTAGAGCAAACATGTTCCAACTGTAATAACAAAGGTTAACAGAAATGCCAACAATATTGCAAATTATCCAAAATCTGACGAATAGCTCCTATATCGAATCGGAGCTTTATCGAAATCTGAACCGAGTTCGGGCCGTAGGCTGTAGACGGGCCGTAGGCTGTAGACGGGTCGTAGGCTGTAGACGGGCCGTAGGCTGTAGACGGGCCGTAGGCTGTAGACGGGCCGTAGGCTGTAGACGGGCCGTAGGCTGTAGACGGGCCGTAGGCTGTAGACGGGCCGTAGGCTGTAGACGGGCCGTAGGCTGTAGACGGGCCGTAGGCTGTAGACGGGCCGTAGGCTGTAGACGGGCCGTAGGCTGTAGACGGGCCGTAGGCTGTAGACGGGCCGTAGGCTGTAGACGGGCCGTAGGCTGTAGACGGGCCGTAGGCTGTAGACGGGCCGTAGGCTGTAGACGGGCCGTAGGCTGTAGACGGGCCGTAGGCTGTAGACGGGCCGTAGGCTGTAGACGGGCCGTAGGCTGTAGACGGGCCGTAGGCTGTAGACGGGCCGTAGGCTGTAGACGGGCCGTAGGCTGTAGACGGGCCGTAGGCTGTAGACGGGCCGTAGGCTGTAGACGGGCCGTAGGCTGTAGACGGGCCGTAGGCTGTAGACGGGCCGTAGGCTGTAGACGGGCCGTAGGCTGTAGACGGGCCGTAGGCTGTAGACGGGCCGTAGGCTGTAGACGGGCCGTAGGCTGTAGACGGGCCGTAGGCTGTAGACGGGCCGTAGGCTGTAGACGGGCCGTAGGCTGTAGACGGGCCGTAGGCTGTAGACGTGCCGTAGGCTGTAGACGGGCCGTAGGCTGTAGACGGGCCGTAGGCTGTAGACGGGCCGTAGGCTGTAGACGGGCCGTAGGCTGTAGACGGGCCGTAGGCTGTAGACGGGCCGTAGGCTGTAGACGGGCCGTAGGCTGTAGACCTACTTATGCCTCAGTAGTTTGGTGGACTGCTATGGAGAAAAAGTGCAACATAAGGACCATACAACAGGTTCAGAAAACTTGTTGTCTTGGCATATTGTCTTGATCGTCTCGACGTTCTTAGTCGATCTAGCCATGTCCGTCCTTCCATCAGTCAAAATGACGATAGCAATCAAACACGTAAAGCTAGCCGCTTGCAATTTTGCATAGATTTTTAACAATGATGTAGGTTGTTGGGGATTGCAAATGGTTCAGATTAAGGTGCAGTTCCAATATAAACCGATCTCCCGATTTGACTTCTTGAGCTGCTGGAAGCCGCAATTTTCATCCGATTTGGCTGAACCCTTGCACATTGTGTTCACTTACGATTGAAAACCACTGAATCAAGTATGGACTAAATCGGGCTATAACATGACATAGCCCTCACATAAACTAATCTCCCGTTGTGACTTCTGGAACCCCTTCAACCCGCAATTTTTGTCCAAATAGGGTGATATTTAGCAAAAAGTGTCCTGTTATGACTTTAAAAAATGTGCAAGAACGGTCCAAATTGGTCTGTAACCTGATATAGCTCCCATGTAAACCGATCTCCTGATTTGGCTTTTTGAGCCGTTACATGCCACAATTTTTGTCCGATTTTTCTGAACTTTCGCACATTGCGACTTTTTGAGACGGACGAAAGGACAGACGAACAAAAGGACAGATAGACGAAAGGACAAACGGACGGGAAGGCAGACGGACGGAAGAACAGACTGACGGAAGGACAGACAAACGGACGGACATGGTTAGATCGTCTTTTATAGAGACGGAAAAAATCAATATTACGATGTGTTGCAAACGGAATGACCAAACGAATTATACCCCCGTCCTTTAATGGTGGGTATAATAAAATAAATCTCAATGCAATGAAGTGTTATGTTTGCAGCAAGCCATAATTAGGTCCGATTGCATTCACAAGGAGACATCGAGAATTATTTACACATATACTAACTAGAAAGACGAAGGTCAGCCAATGCAAGCCCTCACAGTCCCTAGTTAGAAAGGTCTCTACATTGGACAGAATTAAATATCTGGCATTAGTTTAAACTGATAAGCTGAGTATTTTGTTCAACTTTTCAAGCGGAATACCGTCAAACTCCTTAAAAAAACGTCGGCGAAACGTTGGCTAAAAATAGGCGGAAAAGTAGTACTCTGCTTATCGTGAGGATAATGACAAAATAGGTAAAGTGGCAATACTTGCAACCATGCCGGCATTATTTTTATACCCTCCACCATAAGATGGGGGGTATACTAATTTCGTCATTCTGTTTGTAACTACTCGAAATATTCGTCTGAGACCCCATAAAGTATATATATTCTTGATCGTCGTGACATTTTATGTCGATCTAGCCATGTCCGTCCGTCTGTCCGTCCGTCCGTCCGTCCGTCTGTCCGTCCGTCCGTCCGTCCGTCCGTCCGTCCGTCCGTCCGTCCGTCCGTCCGTCCGTCCGTCCGTCCGTCCGTCCGTCCGTCCGTCCGTCCGTCCGTCCGTCCGTCCGTCCGTCTGTCTGTCGAAAGCACGCTAACTTCCGAAGGAGTAAAGCTAGCCGCTTGAAATTTTGCACAAATACTTCTTCTTAGTGTAGGTCGGTTGGTATTGTAAATGGGCCATATCGGTCCATGTTTTGATATAGCTGCCATATAAACCGATCTTGGGTCTTGACTTCTTGAGCCTCTAGAGGGCACAATTCTTATCCGATTGGGATGAAATTTTGCATGACGTGTTTTGCTATGATATCCAACAACTGTGCTAAGTATAGTTCAAATCGGTCCATAACCTGATATAGCTGCCATATAAACCGATCGTGGGTCTTGACTTCTTGAGCCTCTAGCGTGCGCAATTCTTATCCGATCAGAATGAAATTTTGCACGACGTGTTTTGTTACGATATCCAACAACTGTGCCAAGTATGGTTCAAATCGGTTCATAACCTGATATAGTTGCCATATAAACCGATCTTGGATCTTGAATTCTTGAGCGTCTAGAGTGCTCAATTCTTATCCGATTGAAATGAAATTTTACACGACGTGTTTTGTTATTATATCCAACAACAGTGCCAAGTATGATTCAAATCGGTCCATAACCTGATATAGCTGCCATATAAACCGATCTTGGGTCTTGACTTCTTGACCCTCTGGAGGGCGCAATTCTTATCCGATTGGAATGGAATTTCGCACGACGTGTTTTGTTATGATACCCAACAACTGTGCCAAGTATGATTTAAATCGGTCCATAACGTGATATAGCTGCCATATAAACCGATCTTGGGTCCTGACTTCTTGAGCCTCTAGAGGGCACAATTCTTATCCGATTTGAATGAATTTTTGCACGAAGTATTTCGTTATGATATCCAACAACTGTGCCAAGTATGGTTGAAATCGGTTCATAACCTGATATAGCTGTCATATAAACAGATCTGGGGATTTGACTTCTTGAGCTTCTAGAGGGCGCAATTCCTATCCGATTTGGCTGAAATTTTGTACGACGGATCTTCTCATGACCATCAACAAACGTGTTTATTATGTTCTGAATCGGTGTATAGCCCGATACAGATCCCATATAAATCGTTCGCTCTATTTTACTTCGTGAGCCCCAATGGGCGCAATTCTTATACGAATTGGCTGAAATTTTACACAGGTCTCCAACATATAATTTAATTGTGGTCCGAACCGGACCATATCTTGATATCGTTTTAATAGCAGAGCAACTCTTTTCTTATATCCTTTTTTGCCTAAGAAGAGATGCCGGGAAAAGAACTCGACAAATGCGATCCATGGTGGAGGGTATATAAGATTCGGCCCGGCCGAACTTAGCACGCTTTTACTTGTTGTATGTTTTATTGATTTCATTGGTTCATTTTTCTCTATTTATTGGCAAAAAAAAATAAATTTAATGGACAATACATTAAGTGCAGTTAAAGAAACCTGTTTTAGTATGGAAAAAAAAACCATTTGATTGTTAACAAATTTCGATCGCGAAATAATTAAAAATTTCCGCAACAATTCCGAAAGCTGAATAGAATACCAACCCTTGGTCTAAAATTTTTAGTAGGCATGATGTTTACTATGCAGAAGAACCAAAGGTTCAAAATGGAACATGAATCCAAAGGTTGTCCAGTGGTTCTACGGGGAAACCGATTTTTACAAATTCATCGGTAGTATATGGTGGAACCCGATAGAGAAGAGATTCATCATGAAAATATTACAACAGGTTTAACGAAAGCAAGGCCTAAATAGTAAAAATCCCCATAATTCCTTTTAAAGAGAAACAAGTAAGAGCGTGCTAAGTTCGGCCGGGCCGAATCTTATATAACCTCCACCATGGTCGCATCTGCCGAGTTCTTTGCGCAGTATCTGTTTTTAGGCAAACAAAGTATAATGAATAAGGACGGAGGAGCAGCTATATCAAGTTATAGTCCGATTCAGGGCTCAAAAAGCGTAATCGGGAGATCGGTTTATATGGGAGCTGTATCAAGCTATAGATTGATTCTGACCGTATTGCACACGTATGTTGAAGGTCATGCGAGGAGCCGTTGTACAAAATTTTAGTCAAATCGGACGAGAATTGCGCCCTCTAGAGGCTTAGGAAGTCAAGTCCCAAGATCGGTTTAAATGACAACTATATCAGGTTATGGACCGATTAGGACCATACTTCGCATAGTTGTTGGAAGTGATATCAAACAACAATGTGCAAAATTTCAGTCAAATCGGACGAGAATTGCCCCTCTAGAGGCTCAAGAAGTCAAGACCCAAAATCGGTTTCTATGGCAACTATATCATGTTATGGACCGATAAGGACCACACTTCGCACAATTGTTGGAAGTGATATCAAAACACTATATGCAAAATTTCAGTCAAATCGGACGAGAATTGCGCCCTCTAGAGGCTCAAGAAGTCAAAACTCAAGATCGGTTTATATGGCAACTATATCAGGTTATGGACCGATTAGGACCATACTTCGCACATTTGTTGGAAGTGATATCAAAACACTATGTGCAAAATTTCAGTCAAATCGGACGAGAATTGCACCATGTAGAGGCTCAAGAAGTCAAGACCCAAGATCGGTTTGTATGGCAGCTAAATCAAAACATGGACCGATTTGGCCCATTTATAAGTCCAACCGACCTACACTAATGAGAAGTATTTGTGCAAAATTTCAAACAGCTTGCTCTACTCCTTCAAAAGTTAGCGTGCTTTTGACAGACAGACAGACGGACGGACGGACAGTCGGACGGACAGACAGACGGACGGACAGTCGGACGGACAGTCGGACGGACAGACAGACGGACACTGCTAGTTCGACTTAAAATGTCACTACGATCAAGAATATATATACCTCATGGGGTCTTAGACGCATATTTCGAGGTGCTACAAACAGAATGACGAAATTAGTATACCCCCATCCCATGGTGGAGGGTATAATCAATGCACAAAAACTGGACATTTTTCCTTTTTGATAATTATTTTTGCTATGTATTGCCATCAAAGTTTTAAGGACTTAATTTTGAATGACCGCTGGCTCACTAGCCAATTTTGCGTGTATGAACTCATATGCTATGCAGAATTTCCCTACAGCATCACCTACCAAATAAGCATTGTCAATATTCAAAGCGGCAGCTTATTGCGGTTTATTAACTGCCACATCTGATCGCATATCTGATGGCAAATGTGTTGCCACATTCCATGTAAACAATTCGATATGTATGCGAATATGAATTTAATTGTTTTTCTTTTTGTCGTTAATGAGAAGGTTGAATCAATGAAAAACCACTTTATCATCAAACAGTGTGCCATGCAATGAACGATGCACAGTGGGCCAAATGGCAAAAAAATTGGAAATAAGTCTACAACTTTTTATCTGTTGATTTTAGCCATACAAAATGTTCTAGACATTTGTAGAGGAGGACATAGGCTTTCAGAAAAGTGCTGTTGTTGGTCCATATCTTTAATACAGGGTGAGCTACAGGGTGTCAAAGTTGACCACTTTTGACTTCTCCAAGCTTCTGGGGGCCATAACTTTTGATCTACTCAACCGATTTACATGATTTAGGACTCTAGAGAAAGAGCTTGACAAGATCTAAAAAACTTATGCATAAAGTACCATGCCATCGTGTACTGTTAAGGAGTTATGAATTGTTTAATTTTAAAATATGAAAATTTGGCCTTGGTTTTTTTCAGTGTTTTTTTAATAACTCCGTCAATTTTAAAGCTATAAACTTCATACTTCACACAAATTATGCCAGCATATGTGTGCATAAAATACAAAAGGAATCACGTGAATATCTTTGGCGGTTTAAAAATGGCATCGTTTTCAATATGAAAAATATTTTTTTTGTCAAAAAATTGCAAAATTTTTCAAAAAAGATACTCCCATTTCCTTTAAGTTTTCGCAAACTTTGGCCGTCAAAGCATTATCATTTCTTTCCATTTTCACAAAGTCGAGGTATTAAGAAAAGTTTTAAGTGCTAATTTGGCTAATTTCGATATCAAACAACACCGTTATCTTAAGACCAAAATGGCCAATTTTTTTACTAAACTTCAAAAGTTTCTCACTGGAAAAAAAGTTCCACGGGGATTTTTTCGCTTTTTTTGAACTTAAATGAAAGCTTAAAATGTTCCCAACATTTTAAGGTATGTCTCGCCATATCCTAGCCATAAATGAGATCGTAGCGATCAAAATACTGAAAAAAGTCAATTTTCAAGTAGTGCTATATTCATTGCTAAAAAACAAGTATTACGTCACATTTTATTGCAAAGATGTTAAATAAACTTTTATTTGGTAACACTTCTTCTACAAAACACAAAAAGAATCATGGAAATATCTCTATTCTATTCCATTTTATGGAACCGGCAATAAAAAAGTCAATTTTTCAAAAAAGTCGAATTTCCCAAATTTTGTTTTTGTTGTCCTAATTGCACATGACACACTATAGCCATATTTACGCAACATACCTTATCGTAAAGGAAATTTTCATACCTTTCCAACGATGTATAAAACATTTCTCAACTCGGATTCTATCTACTCTAAAATTCATTTACACTTCATTAAACTCTATATAAAAATGTCTATTTGTGAAATGGAACCTTATATGGGGCCTACACTAAAACATTGATAGATTTGCCCAGGGTTTACAATACAAATGTGTTAGAATAAAAAAAGGTCTCCTGCCAAAGTTTAAAAAAATTGGAATAAAAATATGTGTTTTAGAGCGAAAACACTTCGCATCGGCGTGCGTTTATATGTATATTAGCTACTCCCAAAATAAAAAAGCATTTTAGTTTTGTATTATTTGATTTTATTCTCTACCAAATAATCTAAGGTATCAAAATTTAAAAGCTCTTTAATTTGAATGGCATCGGGATCGTCCTTATCTATATCGTCACATATTTTTGGTAGCCATTTAGTTCTGATGCTATATAGTACCGGATCAGACGATAACAATAAATATTGAAGTAAATCATAATTTTGGTTAAATTTGGTGCTCTTTCGGGTATTGAAAAGCCGGAACTGTTTAACATCTCTATTACGGGATTCCTGAGCTTCTTCTGTAAGTTCTCCTAACGGAAGTATGTTGTATTCCACAATTTCCTTGCCATGATGTAAGACTTTATGTACTGTCGGTGTTAAAGCTTTCCACGAATATAAATCAGATAAAATGTTTTTTGTGTCATTACTATAAGCTTCAAATTTGGTTGAATTTATCATCTTTTTGCTATTGATTACAGCCAAAATCACTTTGAATCGTCTTAGCAAGTGTTCATCAAGACCGGTTATTTTAGATGTCGATACGGGGTCCTCAAAAAACCGCCTTGCCGAGTTGCCATCATTTGTGCTTCCGTATCCGTAAAGAGGTTTATCTATTATAAGTCCCTTTTGTTTAAACTCCAACTGGATTCGATTCTTCTCTTCCTGCCTCATTTTGTGAAGATCTTGGTTGTTTCTAGCAGAGACATCGCGGTTTCCAGGGCTAGTCCGATATTTAAGGTCATACGATAAATGCAAACAATACTCCATGAATCGAATTCTACAGTGCAGGGGCGAAATACCGAAATTGAGCGCATTTTCGTTTACTAAATTTTCATCAGACTTGTCCTCGAATTGCCCATTCTTCTTGCCACAAATATTGCATCTCCAATTGGACATAACGCCAGTTAATGCGTTTGCCACCTTTCCATCGATCATAGTGAGTTGTAGTTGAAACGAAACTTTTATATTTCTTCCCAATTGGTTTATAACAATCATGGGTAATGCAGCAATTTCTTCCTTTATTTCGTTCACCAAAGATCGTGTTGTGTTCCGATCTTCCTTTGTATACTCAAACCGAATTGGGCGACATAAATATTTTGACCCAGGTGTTCTATTTATCCATATATCTTGAAATGCATTTTCTTTCGATGATGAAGATTGGTCCTTGTACAATCTCATTCTCAATGGTACTAATGATGCCATGAAAATTGATGCGAAGTTGGCATCTATTTCTGTTTGTTGCTTATATTCGGAAAATCCAGATGATCCATCACAACCCCATTTGCTGATCAAAACCACTTCGGAATTATTACATGTGTTCAACTGTTCTTCAGTAAAATTAGAAATAATTCTAACAGCTGTATTTTCAACAAGATCAGCAAGTTTCACTCTTGCTTTTAATTCGTCCACGTATATATTTGATGGCACCATTTTCGTCCTGGTGTTGTACAATTTATGTTTTGAGGGTAAACAACCCCATCCTTTTTCACGAAGAGCCTTCCTCATTGTTGAGTATTTGTTTCTTGAGAGGCCTAGGTTCAAAATCAGGGCCAGTGCATCTTCCTCCGTGAATTCTGTAGTCGATTTTGGAGTTGGAATACTTTCTACCATTCTCTTTACCCTTTTCGGAGATGCTAATGGTAAAACATCGACAATTCGTCCAACATTTTTTGGTTGTGTTTTTAACAATGCTGTTTTGAACGTATCTTTTATTAAATTTGGCGGATGTGCCGCCAATAGTTCCTCTTGTTTTTTCTTTTTGGTTTTCTCCGTAACTTCGTCGTATGCTTTGCTAGGCCGGCCGGGAATCAGCGGTTTAATTTCAATAAGTAGATCCGATTTCAGCCACTTCTCATACATTTTGAAAAACTTGATTTTTGCGAATGAACATTCTGGCAACCTTCTCTCAAATGATTTGTAGAATTTTTCAAGTTTGTCTAAAGCGTCTTTATTTAGCCTTATTCCATATATGTGGTCCAAAGTGTAAACAAGTTCCTTAAATGACTCCGTGTATGATTTGGAATCATTTTTGATGTCCCATACAATTTTCGAAAGAGTGGAATACTTCAGTATGACTTCCATAACTTATAAATGTCCTTTACGCCTCTACAAAATATAATGAAGAAAATTTGGATTTTGTTCAAATATTTATGCAATATATTCACAATTAATGACCCATTTCAGGTATCAGACGCAATCGTAAAAAGGGGTCCAAAGTGCCTCTTTTTACTTACTCTTCTATAATTATTTACCTGGACTCGAATTTGGTTAAAAAAAATGACAATGAATTTTTTATGGGTAGGTTTTTTCACATTCATTGATACGGTGGATTTCCTGGGAATTCGACATAGCGAAACAGGTAACATTTGTCTGCATCAAATCTTAACACAAATATATATATATATGCAGGTATATTTCTAGGTTACTTTTTATTCAAAAATCATCAGCTTACATTAAAAATAGATGTAGGTACTATACAAACGCACGCCGATGCGAAGTGTTTTCGCTCTAAAACACATATTTTTATTCCAATTTTTTTAAACTTTGGCAGGAGACCTTTTTTTATTCTAACACATTTGTATTGTAAACCCTGGGCAAATCTATCAATGTTTTAGTGTAGGCCCCATATAAGGTTCCATTTCACAAATAGACATTTTTATATAGAGTTTAATGAAGTGTAAATGAATTTTAGAGTAGATAGAATCCGAGTTGAGAAATGTTTTATACATCGTTGGAAAGGTATGAAAATTTCCTTTACGATAAGGTATGTTGCGTAAATATGGCTATAGTGTGTCATGTGCAATTAGGACAACAAAAACAAAATTTGGGAAATTCGACTTTTTTGAAAAATTGACTTTTTTATTGCCGGTTCCATAAAATGGAATAGAATAGAGATATTTCCATGATTCTTTTTGTGTTTTGTAGAAGAAGTGTTACCAAATAAAAGTTTATTTAACATCTTTGCAATAAAATGTGACGTAATACTTGTTTTTTAGCAATGAATATAGCACTACTTGAAAATTGACTTTTTTCAGTATTTTGATCGCTACGATCTCATTTATGGCTAGGATATGGCGAGACATACCTTAAAATGTTGGGAACATTTTAAGCTTTCATTTAAGTTCAAAAAAAGCGAAAAAATCCCCGTGGAACTTTTTTTCCAGTGAGAAACTTTTGAAGTTTAGTAAAAAAATTGGCCATTTTGGTCTTAAGATAACGGTGTTGTTTGATATCGAAATTAGCCAAATTAGCACTTAAAACTTTTCTTAATACCTCGACTTTGTGAAAATGGAAAGAAATGATAATGCTTTGACGGCCAAAGTTTGCGAAAACTTAAAGGAAATGGGAGTATCTTTTTTGAAAAATTTTGCAATTTTTTGACAAAAAAAATATTTTTCATATTGAAAACGATGCCATTTTTAAACCGCCAAAGATATTCACGTGATTCCTTTTGTATTTTATGCACACATATGCTGGCATAATTTGTGTGAAGTATGAAGTTTATAGCTTTAAAATTGACGGAGTTATTTAAAAAACACTGAAAAAAACCAAGGCCAAATTTTCATATTTTAAAATTAAACAATTCATAACTCCTTAACAGTACACGATGGCATGGTACTTTATGCATAAGTTTTTTAGATCTTGTCAAGCTCTTTCTCTAGAGTCCTAAATCATGTAAATCGGTTGAGTAGATCAAAAGTTATGGCCCCCAGAAGCTTGGAGAAGTCAAAAGTGGTCAACTTTGACACCCTGTAGCTCACCCTGTATTAAAGATATGGACCAACAACAGCACTTTTCTGAAAGCCTATGTCCTCCTCTACAAATGTCTAGAACATTTTGTATGGCTAAAATCAACAGATAAAAAGTTGTAGACTTATTTCCAATTTTTTTGCCATTTGGCCCACTGTGCGATGTTTTACATGTGAATGTAAAATATCCGATATGCGTATTCTGACAATGGCGTGGGGTTTCCACGCACTTCTGCACTGGTTATGTTAATGAAGCAGAATTGTTTTTTTTTTTTTTTTTTTTGTATTTGGATCTCTTTTTCCCATCCCATGGATGGGGTATACAAATTATGTTTCTTTCAAGTATGATCATCAAGTAATTGTAGCACTAATTAATGAGGCGTGAGTGCATAATTTATGGCCATGGCAAGAATAGAGTGCCCTATTGTAGTTGTTTAACAAGCTGAGAGTAGTTTTTATACGATAAAGTTATAAAATTAGTTAAATTTACGAATAAAAAATTGCATTAACAATATTTCTATTACGGATGTATAAATTCCTAAGACCAATTTGGGAATGGGATGAAAGGTTACTATGCCATCTTTGATGGGGAACTGAATGCTTTTTATTGATGTTGGACGCCGCGCAGTGGAATAGAAAAATAAAAAACAAGTGAGGGCGTGCTAAGTTCGGCCGGGCCGAATCTTATATACCCTCCACCATAGATCACATTTGTCGATTTCTATGCGCGGTATCTCTTTTTAGGCAAACAAAGAATATTGAATAGGAACTGTTATGCTATTGGAGATATATCAAGTTATAGTCCAACTCGGACCATAAATGAATGCCGAACATTGTAGAAGTCATTGTCATCGTCAGCTCTTTATCCCATAAAATGGGGGAATTGTTGCCCGATTTCGCTGAAATTGTGACTTGTATAAGAGTTCTTGGGACCTCATTCAAATATGATCCTGACCGGCCCCGATTTACATATCACAATGTTTTGACTTATTTTTATACCCACCACCGAAGGATGGGGGTATATTCATTTTGTCATTCCGTTTGCAACACATCGAAATATCCATTTCCGACCCTATAAAGTATTCTTGATTAGCGTACAAATCTAAGACGATGTAGACATGTCCGTCCGTCTGTCTGTTGAAATCACGCTACAGTCTTTAAAAATAGAGATATTGAGCCGAAATTTTGCACAGATTCTTTTTTTGTCGATAACCTGGTTAAGTTCGGGTAATTGGGCTAAATCGGACTATATTTTGATATAGCACCCATATAGACCGATTCGCCGATTTAGGGTCTTAGGCCCATAAAAGCCACATTTATTATCCGATTTTCTGAAATTTGGGACCTTGAGTTAAACCCTATTTGGGACCTTAAGCCCGCCCAATATCCTTCTGAAATTTGGCTCATATCGGTCCAGATTTAGATATAGCTGCCATTTAGACCGATCCGTCGACTTAGGGCCTTAGGCCCATAAAAGCCATATTTATTATCCGATTTTGCTAAAATTTGAGACAGTGAGTTGTATTAGGCCCTTCGACATCCTTCGTTAATTTGGTCCAGATAGGTCCAGATTTGGTTATAGCTGCCATATAGACCGATCTCTCGATTTAAGGTTTTGGGCCCATAAAAGGCGTACAACTTATTGTCCGATGTCGCCAAAATTTTAGACAGTGAGTTGTGTGAAACCCCTAGACATCCTTCTTCAATTTGGCTCAGATCGGTCCAGATTTGAATACAGCTGCCATATAGACCGATCTCTCGATTTAAGGCTTTAGGTCCATAAAAGGCGTAATTATTGTCCGATGTCACCGAAATTTGGGACAGTGTGTAAGATTAAGCCCGTCGACATTCTTCTTCAATTTGGCTCAGATCAGTCCAGATTTGAGTATAGCTGCCATATAGACCGATTTCCCGATTTAGGGTCTTAGGCCCATAGAAGCCACATTTATTATCCGATTTTAATGAAATTTGGGACAGTGAGTTGTGTTAGGTTCTTCGACATTTTTCTGCAACTTGGCCCAAATCGGTCTAGATTTGGATATAGCTGCCATATAGACCGATATTTCGATTTAAGGTTTTATGCCCATAAAAGGCGTATTTATTGTCCGATTTCGCCGAAATTTCGGACAGTGAGTTGTGTTCGGAAGTTCGACATCCTTCTTCAATTTTGCTCAGATCGGTCCAGATTTGAATATAGCTGCCATATAGACCGGTCTCCCGATTTAAGGCTTTGGGCCCATAAAAAGCGCATTTATTATCCGATTTTGCCAACATTTTAGACAGTGAGTTGTTTGAAGCCCCTAGATATCCTGCTTCAATTTGGTTTAGATCGGTCCAGATTTGGATATAGCTGCCATATAGACCGATATTTCGATTTAAGGTTTTGAGCCCAAAAAGGCACATTTATTTTCCGATTTCGCCGAAATTTCGGACAGTGAGTTGTGTTCGGAAGTTCGACATACTTCTTCAATTTGGCTCAGATCGGTATAGACACGAGTATAGCTGTCATATAGACCGATCTCCCGATTTAAAGCTTTGGGTCCATTAAAGACGTAATTATTGTCCGAAATCGCCGAAATTTGGGACAGTGAGTAAGATTAAGCCCCTCGACTTACTTTTGCAATATAGCACAGATCGGTCCAGATTTGGATATAGCTGTCATATAGACCGATATTGCGATTTAAGATTTTGAGCCCATAAAAGGCGCATTTATTGTCCGATTTCCCCGAAATTTGGGACATGAAGTTGTGTAAGGAAGTTCGACATCCTTCTTAAATTTGGCTCAGATCGGTCCAGATTTGAGTATAGCTGCCATATAGACCGATCTCCCGATTTAAGGCTTTGGGCCCATAAAATGCGCCGTTTTTGTTCTATGTCGCCGAAATTTGGGACAGTGAGTTAAGTTAAGCCCGTCGACATCCTTCTGCAATTTGACTTAGAACGGTCCAAATTTGAGTATAGCTGCCATATAGACCGATCCTCCGATTTAGGGTCTTAGGCCAATACAAGCCACATTTATTATCCGATTTTGCTAAAATTTGGGACAGTGAGTTGTGTTGGGCCCTTCGACATTCTTCAATGCAATTTGGCCCAAATCAGTTCTGATTTGGATATAGCTGCCATGTAGAACGATATATCTGCCATGTAGACCACAATGCCTTTCTATCAAAAATCCTTCTGCAGAAATTGTAGGCGCTGTGCCTTCCGGCTACTTTGCTACATATTCCCTTCCAGAACAGTTTGAAATCGAGGGCTAGGCCCATTTAGATTGCTTTTTACGACAAATTCAGATTGTTGTCATCCAAAGGTAGGATTCTAAATTCCGGTACGTTGTATTTCCGAGTGAAAATCAACAGCTTCGTTTCACGTCATTCTTTTTGAGATACAATAGAACTTAAAACAAGGAATCGCCGATAAGCTCACCCGCCTGAACGTTTCTCTTGTCATCGGCCTTTTCGACCACTCTATCTCCCAAGTCCGCGTTGATAATCCTTCCACATAGCATTTTATATGCGTTCGTCTCAAGATCATGTGTTAACCCTACGACCTTTAAACATGGGAGCCACGGCCAACTGATCAACTTATGGTCATACCGTAGTAGTAGCCAGCTTACTGATGATCTGTGCCCTTTAGTCTCAGCAGCCACGATTTGCTCTGTTCCATTTGTCCGGTCACTTTATCTCATTATACCCTTCACTATAGGATGGGGGTATACCAATTTCGTCATTCTGTTTGTAACTCCTTGATATATTCGTCGAAGACCCCATATAGTATATATATTCTTGATCGTCATAATATTTTAAGTCGAACTAGTCATGTCCGTCCGTCTGTCCGTCCGTCTGTCCGTCCGTCCGTCCGTCTGTCCGTCCGTCCGTCTGTCTGTCGGTCAAAAACACGCTATCTTTCGAAGGAGTAAAGCTAGCCGCTTGAAATTTTGCACAAATACTTCTTATTAGTGTAGGGCAGTTGGGATTGTAAATGGTCTATATCGGTTCACGTTTTGATATAGCTGCCATATAAACCGATATGGAATCTTGACTTCTTGAGCCGCTAAAGGGCACAATTCTTATCCGATTTGGCTGAAATTTTGCATGAGGTGTTTTATTATGACTTCCAACAACTGTGCTAAGTATGGTTGAAATCGGTCCATAACCTGATATAGCTGCCATATAAACCGATCTGGGGTCTTGACTTCTGGAGCCACTAGAGGGCGCAATTATTATCCGATTTAGCTGAAATTATGCATGAGGTGTTTTGTTATAACGTTCAACAACTGTGCTAAGAATACTTCAAATCGGTCCATAACCTGATATAGCTGCCATATAAACCAATATGGGATCTTGACTTCTTGAGCCACTAGAGGGCGCAATTATTATCCGATTTAGCTGAAATTTTGCATGAGGTGTTTTGTTATGACTTTCAACAAGTACGCCAAGTATGGTTGAAATATGTCCATAACCTGATATAGCTGTCATATAAACCAATCTGGGGTCTTGACTTCTTGAGCCACTAGAGGGCGCAATTATTATCCGATTTAGCTGAAATTTTGCATGAGGTGTTTTGTTATAACGTTCAACAACTGTGCTAAGAATAGTTCAAATCGGTCCATAACCTGATATAGCTGCCATATAAACCAATATGGGATCTTGACTTCTTGAGCCTCTAAAGGTTTAAATCAAATTTTTCCCGGTTTACAGCAGCCACAGAGCCGTCATCCGTTATCAGTTTCTTGACCATCCGTCCTTTAGCTTCTGTAGCACTATCACGGAGTCTTCTAAAACATTTACGGCATTTTTTGTCAGGCAATGTAATACTCACTGTAACAAATTTATACAAAGTCCAATGTCCTATGTCCTGAAAAACTTATGTCCTGTGTTCGTGGGCATGCCTATTGGCAAAGTAGGCAAGTTTGCGAATTTTTTACCAACATTTATCTTTGTTTCAAACATGCACATCAAACGTAAGCATTTGTAAATATACTAACAGCAATTTTCACACCTGCTTTATTGTATTTTACACCAGAAATCAATTAAACTGAACAAATACTTTAAACTGATTTTTTTTCTATTGCACAACAATGTTATATGCACTTACCTGAATTTGGAGTTAA
This sequence comes from Stomoxys calcitrans, assembly GCF_963082655.1. NCBI lineage: Eukaryota > Metazoa > Arthropoda > Insecta > Diptera > Muscidae > Stomoxys > Stomoxys calcitrans. Next base: position 93,756,903 of record NC_081556.1, on the reverse strand, counting down.
TGAGATTTTCAATGTTTTTCAAATGGGTTTGCAAAAAGTTTTGTTTATTTTTTCAAAGTTTTTGCATTTCATGCAGCAGTCATGTCGCTTCGGCTGCTGCTGCCATTACTGCTTCTGCCTTAGTAATTTTTATTTACAGCAAATCCTGGAATACACACGAATCCGCACAAAAAAAAAAAATGATACATTAGTATTAGCTGACAAGCTTTAACAATTTGCATAAATTAAAAATGTCAATTATGTTTCAAACATGGCCAAAACAGAAATACCTAAAACAGCGAGTCCTTGAATTTGAATTTGAATTTATTTGTTTTCTATTGATTTGGCATGTTCATTGTATGTGTTCGTCTGTCTGTTCTTCGCAACCCACATTCCATGGTCCGTCCACCCTTCGACATTGCCACCTTCGTTTGGCGGCACGAGTTCATGACATTTCTGTTGAAGCAATTAAAAATATTTCTAAAAATTCATTTCCCAGCAAGGCCAAGAATTCGAATTGTAATGAGATTGCTTTCATTTATAGCTTCTTCTATTTATGCCCCAATGAAAAGATGATTTAAATAGAATTTGCTCATCTTTGTTTTTTTACATGAAAACCTTGTCCACTTAAGTCCTTGGTGAATTTATTACAAGGGGAGCGAAATGACGATGAGTGTCTTTAAATTTTTGCTTAAAAATTGATTGAATATTCAGACAAGGATCAAACACAAACTATGCGGAATGAGTGAAAATGTAGGAAGATCCAGCACACTGAACTAAACTATATATATTATAGTCAGGCAGTCGAAAACAGATCTCTGTCCCTTGGTTCTCAATGTATAACTCTAGGCCCACTCAGTTCTCTAGTTCTGATCCATCCGTGTAACATGATCTTCCAGATGATAATACTAGGGTTGCGTCAATACAAGACTGTGCCGCTGGCAGCAGTGCCCCTCTATCGGCGTGGTCCTCATCGTCCTTTATGGCAGCTATATCCAAATATACACCGATCTAAGCCATATATGGCGCGAATGTCGAATAGCCTCACATAGGTCACTATGCCACATTTCAGCGAAATTGGATAACAAATGCGCATTTTATGGGCAAAAGCTATATCCAAATATAGACCGATGGTGGCGATATTGAACGCGGATATCAAAAGGCCTAAAATAGCTCACTGTGCAAAATTTTCCCGAAGTCGGGTAATAAATGCGCCTTTTATGGGCAAAATACCATTAATCGAAAGGTCGGTTTATATGACAGCTCTTTAAAAATATAGACCGATTTTGAGCATAGGTTAGGTTAGGTTTAAATGGCAGTCTGCCATCAGACTCACTTAGACGTTTTCGTCCATTGTGATACCTCAGGAACAGAAGAAGGAAGATGCCTTCTAGTTCCTACAGTCGAACCATCCAGATCGCTTTAAAATCGCCTAGTAACTTGAGAACCTAAAGTGGAACTCCTTCTAACTGCTAGTGCGGCATACACACACAGAAGGTGTTCTATAGTCTCTTCTTCCTAAATGTAGCTACAGCTTCTTCAAAAGTCGTTGCTGGCAACCGGTTAGACAGTGGCCTGTCATGACGGACACAATGATTGAGACGTCTGTTCTAGCCAATGACAGCAAAGCAGTAGACCTCTTCAAGTCAAGATGAGGCCACATAGTTTTGGAATGCTCACCGCCCCCTCTTTGTGGCCATCTGTCACTCGATGTCCTTCGGAATTGTTCCTGAAATCTTAGCTTACATGTCGCTGGAGACATACCCACAGATTCCAGTATCCATGGAATTTGTAGGGTAGTTCCTAATCCCGCAAGCTCGTCCGCTTTACAATTCCCTGAGATACCTCAGTGGCCCGGCACCCAAAACATGTGAATTCTGAAATGTTCAGCCATCTCGTTGAGAGATCTGCGAGAGTCGAGAGCGGTATTAGTGTTCAGAAATACGATCTCCAGGGATTTAATGGCTGCCTGGCAGTCTGAGAAGATATTTATGCCAATCGTCGTTATGATATTATATTCCACCACTTCTTTAAGTGCAAGGATCTCAATGTGATACACTCTGCAGTGGTCGGATAAGCTTTTCGATATGGCCTGTTCTAGATCTTTAGAGTACATCGATTTGCGCCAAAAATCATGCAAAATTTCAGCCAATTCGGTTGAGAATTGCGCCCTCTAGCGGCTCAAGAAATCAAGATCCCAGATCGGTTTAAATGGCACCTATACCAGGTTATGGACCGATTTGAACCATACTTAGCATAGATATTCGAAGTGATATCAAAACACTACGTGCAAAATTTCAGTCAAATCATACCAGAGGCTCAAGAAGTCAAGACGGTTTATATGGCAGCTATAATAAAACATGGACCGATTTGGTCCATTTACAATCCCAACCGACCTACGCTAATAAGAAGTATTTGCGCAAAATTTCAATGGGCTAGCTTTACTCCTTCAAAACTTAGCGTGCTTTCGACAGACGGACAGACGGACGGACAGACGGACGGACAGACGTACGGACAGACGTACGGACAGACGGACGGACAGACGGACGAACGGACGGACGGACAGACGGACGGACAGACGGACGGACAGACGGACGGACAGACGGACGGACAGACGGACGGACAGACGGACGGACAGACGGACGGACAGACGGACGGACAGACGGACGGACAGACGGACGGAAATAATGTGCTCGTTGAATTGATAACACTTCGTGTCACCTATTCCGTAGAACCCTACAGTGGTCAACGAGCAAATTGCATTCCATTAAGGAACAAGGGCGAACTTCTTGCATATCAATGTCCGATTCTGGTTTACCTCAATGATAAGCGAACTCCTTTTTATAGCCGAGACCGAACGTAGCGCCGCGTTGCGACAACTTTTTGGGAAGAAAATGTTTACATGATATAGCACCTCAGAAATGTCGACAGCAATAGGAGGAGATAACCACGATATACAATTATTTCTGGTGTTCTCGCCAGGATTCGAACACTGGCTATTAGCGTCATAGGCGGACATGCTAACCTCTGTGCTACGGTAGCCTTTCTTTTTGATTCGTCTTATTTGTGGTCTCTGAGCCGATGATTAGTCACCATAGTTTGGCATGGACAAAGTTAGAGATATCATCGCAAAGACATTGCCTTAGACGCGGAGCCCCAACGATTTTTCTACGTTGGATAAGTAAAAATTGCAAATTTTTCCCATGAACATTCCACTAAGGAACAGGGCCAAACTTCTCACATATCAATGAGTGCAGTTCGATTCAAGTTTAAGCTCAATGATAAGGGGCCTCCTTTTTAAAGTCGAGTCCGAACGACTAGCCGCAGAGCGACACCTCTTTGGAGAAAAGTTTTTACATGGCAAAGTACCTCTCAATTGTCGCCAGCATTAGGAGGGGAAAACCACCGCTGAAAAATTTTTCGCATGGTCTCGCTAGGATTCGAACCCAGGCGTTCGGTGGCCTCCTATACGTTCAAGTTCTTTAAATAGTCTTTGGTTACACATTATTCCCAATTTGTGTAAGTGAGTGGAGTGATTCCACTAAAGTGGCCAGAAGAATTCGAGTTAAGGAGAATCATCTAATCTGATTTTCCTCGTTGGTAGCTAAGACGCTTGAGCACTACTCTTCCCAAGCGCATTTGGAGTATTTTTCAATAGCCGGGAGCCAGCATGGATTTCACTCCTCAAGGTCTCAACCAGCTCAAAACTTGCCATAACACGAACCTTGTGACTCTTGGCCTATCAAAGCCATTCCATGCGAGCAGCCAAGCCACTCATTTTGAAAGTACCGCCAATATCCTATGGTGAAGGTCATCAAAAAGGGGGAAGTGTTTTTCGTATTTGGTTTTTTTTTTCTTGAGCAACTTGTTTTACCAGTCTTTGCCGCTAATCCCCTTAAAAATTTAGAATTTCTTTCAAAACTATTCAACTCTTTCAAATTAACATTTAGTGTAATTTTATAGCTACTAAAGCAAAACATTTATGGTGGAATTGGATTTAATCCAACCGGCTGAACTTTATGACCTTTGACTTTTTTCAAAATCATGAGAAATTACATAATATGCGGAACCATAGATCGATAGGTCATTATTATTATTATTTGACCAAATGGACTGAATAAATTCAATAAATAACCCCATTATATAGCATCACGTCTTAAAATAATGCCCAATGACCTACATCGAGGGAGTTAATCCAATGGCAGAGGCTTTTTAGAAATTCGAAGATAACAATGCCAACGTTGTTTTGTTTTTTCTTTGATTGGAATTGAAGTGCTCTTCTTTTGTTCATCTCTACCAGGCCCCTCAACAAGGCATGCCTTTATTTATTTTGCCAATACAGCATTTTAAGGCCTAACGATTTGAACAATGGTTTTATGGTCAACTTTTGTCTGTACATTCTTGTTTTATTGATGATGACTCTTGGATTTCTATGAAATTTTTCATTTTCTTCAGACACACGCTGCCTACTGCGGCTTCGACAAGGAAGACCCCCACAACCGGATTATTTAATTTTCTCTTTACCCTCCTCCTGACCGAGAAATGCCTACTTATCCATGCACCTCCATTAGAGTAACTGGTGTTGAAGTGTTTACAATGTTTGAAATTTTGTAGGTGTGGAGGTGTAAGCAGGGTTGCCACTGTGGAATATTTGCTTTTCTTTAAAGCAAACAAGTAAGAAGGCGTTAAGTTCGGCCGGGCCGAACTTTGGATACCCACCACCTCGGGTATATATGTGAACCACATTTCGTCAAAATCCAGTGAAAAAATGCATACCTTATGCCCCATAGCAGCTCTATAGATATCATCCGATTTAGACCAAATGCTTATAAGTACAAGTCATTGTTCAACCGAGAAATCGGTCTATATGGCAGCTATATCCAAATCTGGACCGATCTGAGCCAAATTGAAGACAAATATCGAAGGGCCCAACACAAGTCATTGTCCCAAATTTCGGCGACAACGGACAATAAATGCGCTTTTTATGGGCCCAAAACCTTAAATCGAGAGATCGGTCTATATGGCAGCTATATCCAAATTTGAACCGATCAGGGCCAAATAAAAGAAATATGTCGAAGGGCCTAAGGCAAATCACTGTCCCAAATTTCAGCAAAATCGGACAATAAATGTGGCTTTTATGGGCCTAAGACCATAAATCGGAGGATCGGTCTATATGGCAGCTATATCCAAATTTGGACCGATTTGGGCCAAATTGACGAAGGATGTCGAAGAGCTCAACGCAACTCACTGTCCCAAATTTCAGCAAAATCGGATAATAAATGTGGCTTTTATGGGCCTAAGACCATAAATCGGAGGATCGGTCTATATGGCAGCTATATCCAAATTTGAACCGATCTGGGCCAAATTGACGAAGCACGTCGAAGGGCTCAACGCAACTCACTGTCCCAAATTTCAGCAAAATCGGATAATAAATGTGGTTTTTATGGGCCTAAGACCATAAATCGGAGGATCGGTCTATATGGCAGCTATATCCAAATCTGATTCGATATGAGCCAAATTGACGAAGGATGTTGAAGGGCCTAACACAACTCACTGTGTCAAATTTCATTCAAATCGGATATAAAATGTGGCTTTTATTGGCCTAAGACCCTAAATCTGAGGATCGGTCTATATGGGGGCTATATCAAGATATAGTCCGATATAGCCCATCTTCGAACTTAACCTGCTTATGGACAAAAAAAGAATCTGTGCAAAATTTCAGCTCAATATCTCAATTTTTAAAGACTGTAGCGTGATTTCAACAGACAGACGGACAGACGGACGGACATGTCTAGATCGTCTTAGATTTTTACGCTGATCAAGAATATATATACTTTATAGGGTCGGAAATGGATATTTCGATGTGTTGCAAACGGAATGACAAAATGAATATACCCCCATCCTTCGGTGGTGGGTATAAAAATAATTTAATATATTTTTGAGTATACAAGCAAATGAGATCCATTTGGACAACATGTGCTTGGCTAAAGTCGGTTCATAAATGCCAAAGTGAAATACATAATAATTTCTAATTATGTGGCAAGTCGAAGAAAACTAGTACCAAAAGTTGCCGACTGTTGGATCCCGGTTCGCCTTACTCACCACATACTATGTTAGGTTGAAAAGAGGGTGCGGATATTACTCCGCCCCATGGCTCTATGGATATACACCTAGGCTATAAACTGATTCATGCCATATTCGACACGTATGTTAAAGGTCATGTGAGAAGCCGTTGTACAAAATTTTAGCCCAATCGGATAATACTTGCGCCCTTTAGAGGCTCAAGAAGGCAAGATTCCGCATTGGTTTATATGGCAGCTATATCAGATTATTAACCGATTTTAACTATTCTCAGCACAGTTGTTGGAAGGCAGAATAAACTACCTCATGCGAAATTTCAGCCAATCTAGTGGCTCAAGAAGTCAAGACCCAAGATCGGTTTATATGGCAGCTATATCAGATTATTAACCGATTTTATCTATTCTTAGCACAGTTATTGGAAATCATAACAAAACACGTCATGCAAAATTTCAGCCAAATCGGATGGGAATTGCGCCCTCTAGAGGCTCAAGAAGTCAAGACCCCACATCGGATTATATGGCAGCTATATTAGGTTACGGACCGATTTCAACCGTACTCAGCACAGTTGTTGGAAGTCACAATAAACTACCTCATGCAAAATTTCAGCCAAATCGGATGGGAATTGCTACCTGTAGAGGCTCAAGAAGTCAAGACCCCACATCGGTTTATATGGCTGTTATATCAGGTTTTGGACCGATTTCAACCGTACTCAGCACAGTTGTTGGAAGTCACAATAAACTACCTCATGCAAAATTTCAGCCAAATCGGATAAGAATTGTCTCCTCTAGCGTCTCAAGAAGTCAAGACCCCACATCGGTTTATATGGCAGCTATATCAAAACGTGGACCGATTTAGCCCATTTACCTTCCTAACCGACCTACACTAATAAGAAATATTTGTGTTTGGTTTCAACAGACCGACGGGCGGTCGGACGGACGGACGGGCGGACGGACTGGCGGACGGACGGGCGGACGGGCGGACGGACGGACGGACGGACGGACGGACGGACGGCGGACGGCGGACGGATGGACGGACGGGCGGATGGACGGACAGACGGACGGACGGACGGACATGGCTAGTTCGACACAAAATATCATGACGATCAAGAATATATATACTTTAAGGGTCAAGAATATATATACTTTAAGGGTCTTAGACGTAAATTTCGAGGAGTTACAAACAGAATGACAAAATTAGTATACCCCCATCCTATGGTGGAGGGTATAAAAAGTAACTTCAAAAAAAATCTCTAAGTCAGGAATTCCGTTCTAATTGTCGGTTTCGGTTTGTCGCGAAAGCCGGGCAATGACAAAGGACATACCCAACGTCTCATCATCTTCCCTGCATGCCCTACACATGCTATCACTTGCGGCACCGATTTTCCATAAGGGAGCTCGTAATCCTTTGGGTCCTATTATAATACCGAAGGCTATACTGATTTACTGCTTGTTTCCTTTCGTACCGACCGACCTACCGACCGTATCGCTGTTCCACAGGGTTGAGTTCGCATTCATCCCAGAGGAGTAGTAAAACGGTTGGCAGGACGACAAAAAAACCTTTGGTGGTCTGTGGATCTTGACATAACGAGTCCAGTACTAAGAGTTCAGAAAGATAGAGTTCAGTATGGATTTATGACATCCTACCGACCGTTTCGCTGTTCCATGAGTCCTTGCCTTTAACTCGCCGAAAATTGGGACAATGAGTTGTGTGAGACCCTTCAACATTCTTCTTCAATTTGGCTCATATCGGTCTAGATTTGGATATAGCTGCCATATAGACCGATCTCCCGATTTAAGGTTTTGGACCCATAAAAGGCGCATTTCTTGTCCAATGTCACAGAAATTTGGGACAGGGAGTTAAGTTAAGCTCTTCGACATACTTGTGCAATATGGCACAGATCGGTTCAGATTTAGATATAGCTATCATATAGACCAATCTCTCGATTTAAGGTTTTGGACCCATAAAAGGCGCATTTATTGTTCAATATCGCCGAAATTTGGGACAGTGAGTTGTGTTAGACCCTTCGACATCCCTCTTCAATTTGGCCGTGATCGGTTCAGATTTACATATAGCTGCCTTATAGACCGGTCCTTGGATTTAAGCTTTTGTTCCCATAAAAGGCGCATTTATTGTCCAATGTCGCCGAAATTTGATACAGTGAGTTATGTTTGGCCCTTAAAAATTCTTCTTCAATTTGGATTATATCGGTCCAGATTTGAATATAGCTGCCATATAGACCGATCTCCGATTTAAGGTTTTGGACCCATAAAAGGCGCATTTCTTGTCCAATGTCGCAGAAATTTGGGACAGGGAGTTAAGTTAAGCTCTTTGACATACTTGTGCAATATGGCTCATATCGGTCCAGATTTTAATATATCTGCCTTATAGGCCGATCTCTCGATTTAAGGTTTTGGGCCCATAAAAGGCGCATTTATTGTCCAATTTCGCCAAAATTTGGGACAGTGAGTTGTGTTAGACCCTTCGACATCCCTCTTCAATTTGGCCGTGATCGGTTCAGATTTACATATAGCTGCCTTATAGACCGATCTCCCTATTTAAAGTCTTGGCCCCATAAAAGGCACATTTTTAATCCGATTTCGCTGAAATTTGAGACAGTGACTTATGTTAGACTTTTGACGTACCCATTGAGCCAAAAATGAGCTTCTTGGCTGAAAACATAGAAGCGCGCCATGAACTTTCTTAACAGAGCAAGCATTTTCATAATAAAATTCAATAATTTGCAGGTGTTGTTCGACGATTCATGGTTAAATAGATAATAATAGACCAATCTTAAGATGTTTGACTGTGAAACAAAGCACAAAAGTGGGTGAGTTGTTTAAACCAGTGTTGCCAAAAAGATAATAGCTAAAAAATCACCCTTCAGAAACACCCCATCCTAAGAGGGAGGTTGCAAAAATTATTCAAATTTATTTTAACACACCTCTTTTTTAATTCTCTGCAGAAAAACTCTATCAAATTAGGTAACAACTAGCAACTCTGATTTCCAGTGAGTGTGTGTGTGTGTGTGTGTGTGTGTTAATGTTCTTGTATTGTTTGTGGGGTAGTTCGAGTTAACTAACCTAACTCAAGTCAATGATCGTTTCGTAGACATCAATCAACACTTGAGCACGTACCCGGCTACATTTCATCCATCCATCCATCCATCCTACCCATTCCGGCATCCAACCATTTTTGTCTGTCCATTCAACCATTTGGTTGGTTAAATACAAACCATTCCGTCTGTCTGCCTCTCTCTCTCTCTCTCTCGGTTTGTCTTGGCAAGGCTGCTGAGGCACAGTTGAACTCGTAAGGTTGTGCTGATGGCTACATTTGATGTGGAATTGATGATGGTTGGCGATGGTTTGCTTACTCTGCCTACGTAAACGAGTTTCTTTGCTAGCCATAGCTAGGCTAGGGCTTTATAATTTATTTAAAAGAGCTCAAAATTTATTGTACGAACAAGCCATTCGTCATTCATACGTTATTGAGTAGTAGTAGCATGACTATGAAGTTATAACGAATTGTAAACAATAAAATTATTGTTTTTTATCTGGCGAAAAAATGGGCATTGGCTATGTGGTAGCAAATAAAAAAGGAATGTAAATCAATTTTCAAAAGAATTTGAAAATTTAGTATGGTTTTATTGCTGTTTGCGGTAGAGGCTAAGGTAGAGGATGGTGGATATCACAAGCCAAGGCTGTGATTGGCCCCAACATAGCATAAGTCAGACAATTTTTTGATCATATATCCGCTTGGACAATGACATAACCCAAAATTTGATACAACCGAACATAGTGAGCTATAGCCTGAAAAATAAATATAGCAAATTTATCTCTTGCAGCTTACGGTATCTTCCAATTGCTATAAATTTTCGTCAAATGGAAATTCTAGAATAACTGCACCATAGCTGCTTAAATTTCCTTAAAAGTTCCAGGTAAACGTTTAGTGTTGCGTGTAAGGCAAATTAGCTGGAACCAGTTTTTGGTAATTTACTAAGCCTTTGCGTGCGTACATTAAATTTCAGTTAACCTGAATATCCTGTGGAGCCACATACCCATATACGCTTAAGAATTTTGCAAAATGCTTACACGTAAGAACACAAAGTGTCATCCGATCTGGACAATGCCAAAGCGAAATTACTCTCGATATTTATTGCGAAGTTTCATTAAAATAAACTGCCAAAGATAAAAAGAATAGCAAGCAAGTGAAGAAAAATAACGAAAAAATTTCGTTGAATCGAATCGAACATAAATAGCCCCACTTGTTTAGATGGGCACGCTCGACAGCTTGTCTCCTTCCCCTCCCTTCCCTTCCCTGCTGTGGAGCACACGATAAGGTGTAACGGATAGAAATAATCTCTTATGCACTACACCTGTGGTGCCAGGGTATGAGGTTGACAGCGTCAGCAGCAGACGTGACTTGCGCAAGTGCAACTGTTACCAGTTGTCAGACAAATTTGCACACTCTCACACACACACACACTCACACACACTGGAACAAATGTGTCCATGTGTGCGTGTGTGCGAAAACAATTTCAATCAAGGAACTCTTCTTCTGCCTCAGTCAAAGGCCACAGCAAGACGAAGGCAAACGAAAACAGAAAAGGCAAAAGACTTTTTTGCAGCTGCTACTGCTACCTCCTAGCAAGGAGTATTCGCTGATGGAGGTGCATGGAGAATGCATTGCCATGCTACATGAATATGTAATGCATTCACATGAGCTGGCACACACACGCCTGTACATGTGTAAGTTTGGCTGGCCAAACAAGTGACCACCATCATTGAGGCACTAAAGGTGAGATTAGGGATGTCCTATCATGATACAAAAATCAAAACGGCCAGGGGAAAATAAAAACACCGGTGAATATACTCTGGCTTAAATCATTGATAACATGTTGCACGTAGCTGCCATGATATGAGACATGGATTTTACTGTGAATTTATGGTGAGTCGTAGATAAAGGCACCTTGTTTCAACTTTAACTCAGGCAGAGGAGAGCCCAGCCACAATCTGCCTTAAACCCAATTCTTGTATTAGTCTCTAATGTCCCATTTCCCGACAGAAGACAAATACAAAACCAGCATGGAAAGGCTAATGTCGGGAACAGCCGACTATATAATACCCTACACCACCACGTCTACCTACTATTTGTAAACCAACCAATATTGGAAAGGGGGTATATTCATTTAGTCATTGCGTTTGCAACACATCGAAATTTCAATTTTCGACCCTACATAGTATATATATTTCGGATCGTCGTACAATTCTAAGACGATTTAACGATGTCCGTGTGTCTGTCCGTCCATCCGTCTGTTGTAATCACACTACAGCCTTCAAAAATTGAGATATTGAGCTGAAATTTGGCACAGATACTTTTTTGATGCACGCTGGTAAAAATCTTGAACGGGTCAAAAAGGATCACATTTCCGATATATCTGCTATATAGCCGATCTGCCGATAAAGGGTTTTATTTCTTTATGCAGTGTGTAGTTTTTAGCCTCCCGATATCTGACCCCAATATAGTTCAGATCGGACTATATTTGGATATAGCTGCCGTATAGACCCATCTCTCGATAAAGGGTATAAAATTTGAAGCAGTGAGTTGTTTTGAGCCTCCCGATATCCGACCTTAATATGGTTTAGATTGGACTATGTTCCGATATAGCTACCATATAGACCGATCTGCCGATACGGGTCTGAAGCCAATAAAAGTTTTATTCGATTTCGCTGAAATTAGAAACAGTGAGTTGTTTTTATCCTCCCGACATCCGCCCCAAAATATGTTTCAGATCGAACTATAAATGGATATAGCTGCCATATAGACCCATCTGCCGTTTAAGGGTCTGGAATCCATTAAAGCTGCATTTATTACCCGATTTCGTTTAAATTTGAAATAGTGAGTTGTTTTAAGCCTCCCGACAACTGACTCAGATATGAGTCAGATCCAACTATATAGATATAGCTGTCATATAGACCATAAAAAGTAGATTTGTTTTCTGAAAATGTTACTTATATCTGAGTACTCGGGACCTGAATAAAATATGATCGAGACCAGCCCCTAATAAGATATAACTACGAATATAGTAGTTGAGTTATAATAAAATAGGATAATTACTATATCCTTGTTTAATTTGGTCCATATTTGGTTATAGGTGCCACATAGACCGATCACTCGGTTTAAAGCATTGGCCCTATAAAAAGCGCATTTATTATCCGATTGAAATTTGACGCTGTGACTTATGTTAGGCATAGATCGGTTTATATTTGGATATAGCGGCCGAAAAGACCCATATTTTGGTCTACAAAATTAAACAGTGACTTATATTTATTAGACCACTCAATGTCCGTGCCGAATTTGGTTGCATAAGTTATCCAATTTTCACCGGATTATGACAAAAGGGGGTTTACATATATACCCGAGATGGTGGGTATCCAAAGTTTGGGCCGGCCGAACTTAATGCCTTTTTACTTGTTAATAGATAGAACCTATTTCTAAATCTTGCCAGACTTTAATTTTTATAATTACTAAAGTATATAATAGAACAGAAAGAGGTTTTTACAATTGGTCCCAAACACTGGCTACTGCAGTTTTGAAGGCAAATATCAGCTCAAAAATGTATATGGGAGCTAGATATAAATCTGAACCGATTTTAATGAAGTTTGACATAGGTATTAGGACGTCAAATAAAATATCTCATAAAAAATTCTGTAAAGATCGGACAAAAAATGTGTCGTCTACAACCTCAATAGGCCATATCGGATGAAAAATATATATGGAAGTTATATCTAAATCTGATGCGATTTTGATGACATTTTGCACATATTGTCAAAAAAAAAAAATACTTCACACCAAATTTTGTAAAGATCGGACCATAATTAAGGCTTCTACAGCTTTAAACCAGTAAGGAAGGGTACAAGTCGGGCGGTGCCAGCTATATAATACCCTACACCTAACCTTTAAGTACAATGTGGAAGCTATATCCAATTCTGAACCAATTGTGATGGACTTCGGCGGACAAATGTGTTTAAAACTGTAATAACTTCGGTTGACAAATGACAATATTATTGCAAATTACCAAAATTCTGACGAACATATATATGGGAGCTATATCTAAATCAGGACCGATTTCCATGAAATTCATCTACAACTTCGTGGGTCCAGAGAAAATCCTTCCTAACAAATTTCAAGAGAATCGGTTAACAAATGAAGATTTTATGGCATTATTGCTGCAAATCGGACGAACATATATATGGAAGCTATATCCAAATCTGAACCGATGTCTATGAAATTCACCAGTCGAGAGTCATTAGAAAATGCTTCCTGCCAAATTTCGAAAGAATCGGTTAACAAATGATCATTTTATTGCGTTATTACTACAAATCGGACGGACCTATATATATGGGAGCTAAATCCAAATCTGAACCTTTTTTTCCAACAGGCTTCGTCTCTAGGCTGAAAAACATGTCTGTACCAAATTTGAAAACGACTGGACGAAAATTGCGACCTGTAGTTTGTACACAAATTCGAATCAGGAAGTGATTCTAAGACGATCGGTGTACTTATTGATGGTTCTAGCTCTTTTCCTTCTTAGCGTTGCAAACAAACACACGACACACGCTCTGGCAATCGAAGCACGCTACCAACTCGGCTAACGGGGCGCCTGATTTTGATCAAACTTGGGGCAAATGTTAACAGGACTGAAATAACTCGTTTTGCTAAAGTCAGAGCAGTCGGGTAATAAATGCAGCTTTTATGGACACAGGCCCTTAAATCCAGAGATCGCAGCTATATCCACATTAACTCAGATCTGGGTCATATTGGGCACGGTCATTCAGGCTCCAAACACAACTCGCAACGGAACATTTATGGGATCTATATTAGGATATAGTCCTATATAGCCCACTTATGAATTAAACTTGCCTGTGAAAAAAAGGCTTCGACTCGAAAGGCAGTCCTCTGGCTTTCGCTGCCAAATCGTCTGCATTCTCATACCCAGTTACTGGATCGGCACCAAAACGATGCGGGTCGTGGCATCCTCAGAGAAGGCGTTAATCTCCTTCTGACACTGCAAGGCTGTTAGTAACCTTACCGTGTTGGTTTTTATCACCCTTATGGCAAGTTTGGAGTCCGTAAAGGTATTCACACTCGACGTTAACATCACACCACCACACACATTCCGCGATCGTCCGGATATCCGCCTGCAGGACCGATTTATAGTCAGGCAGTCAAAAACAGATCTCAGTCTCTGGGTACTCAAAGTAGACACCCAGACGTACTCTGTCCTCTAGCTTTGATCCATCTGAGTAGCATGATCTTCCAGATGGCAATAGCAACGTTTCGTCAATCCAAGACTGTGCCGCTGGCAGCAGTGCCTCGATCACAAGAATCGTCTCAGGTATACGATCGGAAACCTCATCCATTCCTTTCAGGTTTTCTATCGTTGCGATTATGCCGCCTATTCTCTATCCATTCTTCCATCGCCGTAAGTCTCCTAGCCACAGTGGCTGCCACACACTAAATCTGTATGTATATGGGTCGGATGTCTAGAATAGTTTCCAGTGCCCTAGTGGGCGTGATCCTCATCGCTCAGCCTATGCCAAGACAACATTTTCTCTGAACATATTGTTTTATCCTTACCTTACACTTTTTTTCCATCACAGTCCACCAGACTACTGAGGCGTAAGTAACGTAGAGACAGTGGACTATCATCGGATTCAAGCCCCATTTCGATGCTGCGGCCCGTCTTCATAATTCCCAACATCCGTGAGCCTTCTCAGTACGCTCCTGATTGTGATACTTCCAATTCAATTTCCTATCCAAGATCATTTCTTAGTATTTGACATTGTCAGATATGGAAATCATTCTATTGAGGAAAGGTGGTGCGTCAAAGTTGCCCACCTTCGTCTTCCTCTTGAACAGGCAGATTTAAGCCTTTTCTGGTTAAACATTGAAATCCCTAGGTATAGCCCAATCAGCCCTTCTGCATGCTGGTCCTTTCGTTCCTTCTGCATAGCTGGTTCGGATCCTTTCCCCTAAGCAGATGGGTTCAAATCTCTCCTCGGTCATCACCCATGATAGATAATTTACGATGGGCATAAATTAAATAATTTATTGTAGTCAGCGTCCTACATAGATAACAACAAGGCAGCAGGAACCTATGTGCAGTCAGCCGAACATAGAAAGGATATTCATCAGTTCGCCTGCTCATTCTGGTTAAAAAACAGCATACCCGGTACTGAAGAGGCCACCGTAGCGTAAAGATTGGCATGTCCGCCTATGACGCTGAACGCCTGGGTTCGAATCCTGGCGAGAGAAAAAAAAAATCCGGCGGTGGTTTTCTCCTCCTAATGCTGGCAACATTTGTACTATGCCATGTAAAAACTTCTCTCCAAAGAGGTGTCGCACTGCGACACGCCATTCGGACTCAGCTATCAAAAGGAGGTTAAACTTGAAAAGGTCTGCACTCTAAGATATGTGAGAAGTTTTCCCATGTTCCTTAGTGGAATGTTCATAGGCCAACAATTCCAATTTTACATAAGAAGACAGTATATGTCAACTACAGAGGAATAAGTCTCTCGCCCATAGTAAAAAAACGACCACTCTAACTGACAAAGAGTCAGTGTGTCTGGCAGTAAATTGAGATGTGTTAGAACAAAGTTAATGTTATCAACGCTAGGAATGCCCTGTCATCACGGACAAACAATGAGAGTTGAAAACCATAACTTTAAGAAAGTCAGCGAATCTTACCTAACCTAACCTAATGACTGCTTTCTGATTAAAGTTTAAAGCTAAGTACCTCATAAATGCCGTCAGTATTAAAGGTGATAACCATTGCTGTAAATTTTCTCGAACTCAGACTTTCAGCGTCACAGGCGGGCGTGCTAGTCTCTGCGCCACGGTGGCCTTCTGCATTTCTCTCTGTATTTCAATTGGAGAGCTTTTTTCGCTTACACTAGAGGTCTACTGAAGACACTTTGAGTGGCCTTACAAACAAAGAACTGCACCAGGGATATGCTGAAGCCATCTAGTAAGATGTCTCAGACTGGTTCTATTACGCCAGACGAATTTATGCTTATTCTTAGATCGATTTGAAATGTCAAGACGATCAAAAACAGTTGCGCGGACCAATATTTCGAGTTGCCATAAACGAAATGACCATCCTAACGTTATGGAGAACCTAGCTGGTAGGGATGCAAACATTTGGCAAACTTTTGCGATTTGATTTTGCATCCCTGCTTTGAATTCATCACCTCTGTGCTCACACTACTCTACTCAGTTTGTCGAGCAAACAAGTTTTTCTGGAATTTCTCATGAAAGAATTCGTTCTCAAAAGAAATGCCTGCCGGGGTAAATGCGAGTATGTATGGAGAGGAAAAAAATATCGGTGGTAAGGCTTGTAAATGAAGTGGTGTACACACAGTTGTACATACATAAGTGTACTACGTATACAAAAACCTGATCTGATGTAAAAACAAAAGCAACGAAACCAACCAGAAGCACAAAGTGAAGTAATTCAAATAAGAAAATAATTTTTATAGTTGTACCATAATGTAATGCTGTTACTGCGCTTTTTGTTGCTGCCTGTTATTGTTGTTGTTGTTTTTTGTTATCAAAAAGGCAAGAGGCCAAGCCAACACTTGAGTGTGCACGAGCGAGCTCTCAGTGGTCCACCTTAAATATTTCACTCGCACAATGAAAATTTCAAAAAACAAAAATAATGGCTGCGATGACTTTTTAGGCCTTCATTCACACACATGCTGAAGGGGTCATGAGGAACAACGGTGTGACCCCAACAATGGCAGCCAAAACAAATGTTCTTTTTGGTTTGCTGTTCTATTGTGAATGTCGCTCATTGTTATTCAAATGTTGTTTCCCTTGTTTTCTTAGCGAAAGTTTGCAATTGTGCCAAAGTGTAAAAAAAAATCAACAAGTCCTAAAGGCGAACGTAGCGTAATCTGTGCAAATTTCTTCAATGCAGATTCAGTTTTTTGAAGATTGTAAAACTTTGGTATTATGAGGACCCTATTTGGATATAGCACCCACTCTTCCCAATGGGGCATTAAAGTAAAACAGAAGTTGTTCTTTTCGGTAGGAGATATAAATCCCCTAAGGTGGCACCTTTAAGCAAGAAAATATGTTCCATCTACTGACACCCTAAAATATATGAGGGATTTGCTAGCCAAGAAATTGAGTTTCATTGTACACACGGAAGAGAAAAAGTGCTACATATGGACCATACAACAGGTTCAGAGAATATGTAGTCTTGGCATAGGCGGATGAGGACCACGGTCACTAGGGCACTGGAGACTTTTCGAGATATCCGACCCATAGACAAACAGATTAAGTGTGAGGCAGTTACAGCGGCTATGAGACTTAAGGCGATGGGAGTATGGATAGCGAGTAGGAACAGGTTATACCATCGCGGCATAGTCGAGTCGACGAAACCTGGGACCGAAATCTCTCTATTGTGAATTATGTATCTCTTTATTGAAATCGATAATTGCTTATAAAAATGTATATACTAGTGGCATAACATCCACTAAATACGAGATGAAGTTTCATTCGATACGAAAGTGCACTCGATCACGTAAGCGATAATTCGGACCTGGATGGGTTGGAAGAGGTTTCATATCGGATAACTGAGACAACACTTGAGGTTGAGTGCAAGGCACGGGTGCCAACGGTACAGTCTTGGATTGACGGAACTCTGGTACTGACATCTGGAAGTTCATGCTACATGAATGAATAACAAGTAAAAAGGCGTTAAGTTCGGCCGGGCCGAACTTTGGATACCCACCACCTCGGGTACATATGTAAATCACCTTTCATCGAAATTCGGTGAAAATTTCATACCTTATGTCCCATATTAGTTATATCAAAATATGTTCCGATTTGGACTAAATACTAATAAGTACAGTAGCTATATCTAAAAAAAAAACGGTCTGAACTATATACGACACGGATGTCGAAAAGCCTAACATAAGTTACTGTGTGAATTTTCAGTGAAATCGGATTATAAATGCGCTTTTTATGGGGCAAAGACTTTAAATCGAGATATCGGTCTACAAGGCAGCTATATCCAAATCTGAACCGATTTGGGCCAAGTTGCATAAAATTGTCGATGAGCCTAACACAAAGCACTGTCCCAAATTTCGGCGAAATTGGACAATAAATGCGCCTCTTATGGAACCAAAACCTTAAATCGAGAGATCGGTCTATATGGCCGAGCTATATCCAAATCTGGATCGATCTGTGCCATATTGCAGAAGTATGTCAAGGGGCTTAACTTAACTGCCTGTCCCAAATTTCGGCGACATCGGACAATTATGGGCCTAAGACCCCAAATCGGAGGATCGGTCTCGATGGCAGCTATATTCAAATCTAAACCGATCCGGTCCAAATTCAAGAAGGACGTCGAAGTGCCTAACATAACTTACTGTCCCAAATTTCATCAAAATCGTATAGTAAATGTGGCTTTTATGGGTCTAAGACCCTAAATCGGCGGATCGGTCTATATGGGGACTACATCAAGATGTAATCCGATACAGCCCATGACTTCTTATATATATAAATCAATTTGTGTTTGTTTGTTTGTATATTTGTGTTTTCCTTATAGACTCAGAAACGGCTGAACCTATTTTCTTGCAATTTTCGCAGATGGTGCATGATGACCCCGTGGTGAAAATAGGGTACTACATTTTTTGATATCTGAAGGGGGGCGAGCCCTCCCCCATACACTAATTTTCAGAAACGCCAGATCTCGGAGATGGGTAGTGCGATTTAAGCGAAATTTTGTGTGCTCTCATATAGAAACCTACAAACAAAAATTTGGTATCCAAATTTCGGATGGTGTACCCGGGGGGGGGGCGTCCCACCACAAAACCTACCAAATATATATACACACCTATCACGACAATATGGGACTCAAACAAAAGATGTTTAAGATTAGAAAACGTATCTGTTATCTAATTGTCGAACCAAGTGCTAGGGGGACCCCCAACCCCCAAAACACCCCTAAATCGGACATATTTACCGACCATGGCAATATGGGACTCAAATGAAAGGTGTATGCGAGTAGAATACGAATCTGATATCCAAATGTGGGACCACGTTTCTGGGAGTCCACCCCTTCCCCAAAATGGGCTTATTTATTAAATAAAAGGTATTTGAATGTAGAATACGAATCTGATATCCAAATATGGGACCAAGTGTATGGGGGCCGCCTCTCACCAAAAACATCCCCCAAAGGCGACAAATTTACGACCATATCAATATGGGGCTCAAATGAAAGGTCTTTGGGAGTAAAGCACGAATTTGATATCAATATTCGGGAAAAGTGTCTATGGGGCCACCCCACCCCCACAACACCACCCAAATAGGAAGTATTTGCTGACTATCGCAATATGAGGCTCAAATAAGGGGGTTTTAGAGTAGAATACGAATCCGATATATGATTTCTAGGCCAACTCACTGAGTGGCCGCCCCATCCCCCAAAACACCCCCCAAGCCGGTCATGTTTGCGACTATGAAAATATGGGGCGCAAATTAAAGGTGTTTGGGAGTAGACTACGTATCTGATATCAACATTATGGGCCAACTGTCTAGGGAAAGCCCCACCACCATAACAGCCCCCAAATAGGACGTATGTGCTCACCAAAACAATTTGGGTCTTAAAGAGAGTGGAACTAAATATTTATAGTTTTTAGGGCCATTACCCCAAACCCGACAAATTGGGTTGCCCAAAAAGTAATTGCGGATTTGTTAAAGAAAGTAAATGCATTTGTAGTAAAACTTAGAAACTTTGTATCAAATATACTTTTTTTACACTTTTTTTCTAAAGCAAGCTAAAAGTAACAGCTGATAACTGACAGAAGAAAGAATGCAGTTACAGAGTCACCTGCTGTGAAAAAATTTGTCAACGCCGACTATAAGAAAAATCCACAATTACTTTTTGGGCAACCCAATATTTGGTGACTTTTGCAATAAGGAGTTTAAATGAGATTAGAAAACAAATTTGATATCCAATTTTGAGGCCAATGGCAATATGAGGTTCAAATAAATGTTATATAGATATATGAGGATAGAGCACGTTGCTGATATATTTTCCGGGCTTAGTGTTTGGGGGACCACACCAATCCCCAAAACACCCCTAAATCGGGCATATTTACCCACCATGTCAATGTGGAGCTTAAATGAAAGGTATTTGGAGGGTAGAGCTAGAATTGATACCCATTTTTGGGACCAATTTCCTGGGGGTCTACTTCTTTCCCAAAATACTCACACTGAACATCGTAATATGGGTCTCAAATAAAGGTATTTGGGAGTAGAATACGAATTTGATATCCAAATGTAGAACTATGTATTTAGGGCATCACCCCTTTCCCAAAACACCTCCCAAAGTGTAAAAATTGTTCGACCAATGCAATATGTGGCTCAAATGAAAGGTATTTGAGATTATAAAACGAATTTGATTACCTATTTTGGGGCCATGTGTTTGGGGGACACCTCATATTGTAAACTCCCCTAAACCAATGGCAATAAGGGATTTAAATAAATGGTATTTGAGAGAAGAGCACGATGCTGATATTTTGTCAGGGCCAAGTATCCTCTCCCCCGAAAACACCATTAAATCAGAGAAAACATAAGAATATCAGGGTGAAATGAAGTATTTTAAGAATGGAGTACACCTTACATCCAAACTTAAAAACATAGACCAATAGAGATCATATTGGATTCAGACAAAGGCACTCATATTGTTAAACTATTGGGTTGCCCAAAAAGTAATTGCGGATTTTTTAAAATAAAGTAAATGCATTTTTAATAAAACTTAGAATGAACTTTAATCAAATATACTTTTTTACACTTTTTTTTCTAAAGCAAGCTAAAAGTAACAGCTGATAACTGACAGAAGAAAGAATGCAATTACAGAGTCACAAGCTGTGAAAAAATTTGTCAACGCCAACTATATGAAAAATCCGCAATTACTTTTTGGGCAACCCAATAAGTTAGCATGGTATTTCACTAAAAGCTCTTTAATTGTCGAAAATAAATATTCCAAGGAAACTTTTGTTCCATATAAAGTACAAGAAGTCGCAGCGGAGTGACTATTTTATATATAAGAGATATTAACCTTTAACAATATAAATGTGTAACTGGTAAATATAGGTTTGCACTTCTTGTTAGTCAGGTTTAACAGAAGAAAAAAAAACTTCACTTAATTCCGATTTCCATTTGACTTCACTTTTGTATGCCGCATAGACAGACACAATGAGAGAAGCCTCCTAGAGCATGAAACTATTGTTATATAGCTGACAATAAAAAACGATTTTCCACTCGACTTACTTGAATTACATTCTTGCCGTTACAACTCTGTGTTTTCAGTTTTTTGCTCGTTTTTCCTATTCCTCTCAATATTGCAGTCTTTGTAGTTGGGAAAAAAACACAGAACATTTCGTTTTTGCTTTCTTTTTCCAACGGCTCAGTTGGAAACAATAAAAGTGAATAAAATACGAGAGCAAGATATCAACGAGGATTAACCCTAAAAAAAACCATACGGAACTTAAGCAGTGAGGAGCTACACAGCTAACTCACAGCAACTCTATTTTCGGGCTTTGTCTTAGGTTACATTATTTTCCACATTTTGTGTTGTTCCTTTTGCTGGTGATCTACTTTATCTCTTCAGTTCTTTTTTTATGGGCATTTAAAGTCATTGTTGTGTGTCATTTATCCAATGCATTTTAGATAGACAGAACAGTCAAACAAACCAACCAAGCAGGAGACTGACTACCATCATTTCTTGCAGCCCCAAATCTTGGTTACCCACAGAGCGGGGTGTTAGCAACAACAGCCAGGTAAAAATCATAACCATTCAGTCTGTGTGCGAGTCTTAACCAAAAACAGATTTTATTATTTGGCATTTGGTTTGTTAAGAAGAATTTATGGCTTTATGAGCAGCCCCCGCCACCGCCACCCCACCATGGGGTGTGGAAGAATTTTATAAAGTCGTTTTATTGGTTTTTGTTTATGATTGTGAACAAAATTGTATTGCATTCATTCATTCATTCACTCGTTTGTGTGAGTGTGTGTGTGTGTGTGTGCTTTTTAATTTTATTCGAAAGGAAATAAATGGAGAAGCAATTATGTCATAACAAACCTTAGTCGGAATAGCCAGAAACTCCAAATGGAGTTATGGCATTATGGACTTGTGATATATGGTTATGGGAAGCTATTCCTATGTCGTTGAATGAACAGAGCGAGCTTGTAATGCCAGTGACACTGCCAAACTGAATGTTTAGAGACGAAACAAATAAAAGCCAGTTAAGTTCGGACGGGCCGAATCTTATTTACCCTCCACCATAGATCGAATTTGTCAGCTTCTTTGCCCGTTATCTCTTTATAGGAAAACAAGTAAAAGCGTGCTTAGTTCGGCCGGGCCGAATCTTGGAAACCCACCACCATGGAGTTAGTTAAAGGCAATAATTTTATACTATTGGGTTGCCCAAAAAGTAATAGCGGATTTTTTAAAAGAAAGTAAATGCATTTTTATTAAAGCTTAGAATGAACTTTTTTTTACACTTTTTTTCTAAAGCGAGCTAAAAGTAACAGCTGATAACTGACAGAAGAAAGAATGCAATTACAGAGTCACAAGCTGTGAATAAATTTGTCAACGACGACTAAATGAAAAATCCGCAATTACTTTTTAGGCAACCCAATACATACCAAACATCTGTCAACCCAACATAAATTAAAGCTTCTAGGAACCGAACAAGGATGACCGCGAGACCAGTTTACATGGGAGCTATATCTAGTTATAGACAGACTTGGACCGTATTTGGCACATTTGTTGGAAGTCCTAACAGAACACCGCTTGAAAGGGCTTAAGAAGTCATATTGGGATCGGTTTATATGGGAGCTATATCAGATAATAGACTGATTCGAACCATACTTGGCACAAGTGTTGAAAATCAGAAAACAGAACACTGCGTGCAGCCAAATCGGACAAAAATTGTGGCTTCCAGGGTCTCACGAAGTCAACTAGGGAGATCGGTTTATATGGGAGCTATATTTAAATCTGAACCGATATGGCCTATTTGCAATGCCCAACGGCCTACTTCAATATTAAGTATTTGTACAAAATTTCAAGCGGCTAGTTTTAGGCGTTCGACCCCTATCGTGATTTCGACAGACGGACGGACATGGCTAGATGGATTCAGAATGTCGAGACGATCAAGAATCTTATATGTAAAATTCAATTTGTGTTTGTTTGTTCCGTATAGACTCAAAAACGGCTGAAGCGATTACCTTGAAATTTTCACAGATTGTGTAGGTTGGTCCGAAAGGAAACATAGGCTATATAATTTTTTGATATCGGAAGGGGGGCATACCCTCCCCCTTACTCCAAAACTACTACCAAAAAATAAAACTGGACCGACGGGGACAATATGAGATTCAAATGAAAGTTATTCAAGAGTAGAGTATGAATTTCATAATAAAAGTTGGGTCTAAGTACATGGGGGGCCGCCCCAGCCCCAAAACCCCTTAAATTAGGTTTATTTGACAGTCATGACAATATGGGACTCAAATGAAAGGTATTACGAATATGATCAGGAAGTAGGAATTGGCTTTATAATTTGTTGATAACGGAAGGGGGGCGGACCCTCCCCCGTTACACAAAAACAGTACCCAAAATCATAAGTGGACCGATAAGGACAATATGGATACCAAATGAAAAGTATGCGGGAGTAGATAACGAATCTGGCATAAAAATTAATGTCGAAGTATAGGGGGTCACTCCACCCCCACAAAAATGCCCAAAATGAGCACATTAGCCCATCACGGATATATGGGACTCGGTTTGTTTGTTCCGTATAGACTGAAATAGAACCGATTTTCTCGAAATGTACCGAAAAATTACACAGCCTTTGTTTCATTCCAGACCAACCTACACAATGGTCTGGAATGAAACATAGGCTGTATAATTTTTCGGTATCGGAAGGGGGACGGACCCTCCCCTTATGCCAAAAACCCAACCCAAAATCAAGTGGAGCGATCGGGACAATATAGGTATCAAATGAAAGGTATTGGAGAGTAGAATACGAATACGAGTATTAAAATTTGAGTCTAAGTACCCATCCGCCGCCCTAACCCCAAAACTCTCCCAAACAGTCATATTGGACGTTAATTTCAATATGGGGCTCAAATGAAAGGTATTCGGGAGTAGATTTTGAATCCGGTATACAAAATCAGATCGAAGTATAGGGGGTCACGCCACCCCTCGAAAAACGCCATTAGACCCATTATGATTATTTAATACATGGCTGAACCGACTTTCTTAAAGTTTTCATAGATTGTGTACTTTTGTATGGAAGGAAATAAGGTTATATAATTTTTAGTAATTTTTAGATATTGGTCAGAGACGGACCCTCCCCCTTACCACAAAAACGCCACTTATATCCGAAAGTGGTCCGATTGGCACAATATAGGTATCAAATGAAAGGTATTCGAGAGTAAAATACGAATATGGTATCCAAATTTGAGTCTAAGTACCCATCGGGCCGCCCCAACCCCAAAACTCCTCCAAACAGTCATATTTGACGTTAATTTCAATATGGGACTCAAATGAAAGGTAATCGGGAGTAGATTTCGAATCTGGTATACAAAATCATATCGAAGTATAGGGGGTCACGCCACCCCTCAAAAACGCCATTAGACCCATTATGACTATATGATACTTGGCTGAACCGATTTTCTTCAAATTTTCATAGATTGTGCACTTTTTGTATGGAAGGAAATAAGGTTATATATTTTTTTTTGTAATTTTTAGATATAATTTTTTGGATAATGCCACCCATATCCGAAAGTGGTTCGATGAGCACAATATGGGTATCAAATGTGGGGTATTGGAGACCAGAAAACGAGTATGGTATTAAAATTTGGTACCCCCTACCCAACCCCAAAACTCCTCTTAACAGATATATTTGAAGTTCATGTCAATATGAGACTCAAATGAAAAGTATAAGGCAGTTGATAACATATATGGCATAAAACATTGGGTCCAAGTAATGGAAGGTCGCCTCACCCCCAAATACCCCCAAATGGGCATATTAACCGACCATGGCTATATAGGACTCAAATGAAAGATATTAGGGAGTAGATTACGAATATGAGATTAAAATTTGCGTTCAAGTCTAGGTGGCGCTTTTCCTCCTAAAGATACGTCAAATGGGTTACTTGTTCCATTATTACAATATGGGACTCAAATGAAAGGTATTTGAGAGTAGAAAATGAATTTGATATATTTGGTTGCCCAAAAAGTAATTGCGGATTTTTCATATAGTTGGCGTTGACAAATTTTTTCACAGCTTGTGACTCTGTAATTGCATTCTTTCTTCTGTCAGTTATCAGCTGCTACTTTTAGCTTGCTTTAGAAAAAAAGTGTAAAAAAGTATATTTGATTAAAGTTCATTCTAAGTTTTATTAAAAATGCATTTACTTTCTTTTAAAAAATCCGCAATTACTTTTTGGGCAACCCAATACAATTTTGGAGCCAAGTGTTTTGGGGTTCGCCTAAAAGCGTCCCCAAAACGGAGCTTCATTTTCGTTGGGAATAAGAATTTGATATCCAATTTCAGTGCAAAGTGCCGGCGGCTGCCAACTTCCAAGCGGTTCATATTTACTGGCCATGGCAATATGGGGCTCAAATTAAAGGGATTTGGAAGTGCAGGACGAATTTGATATCCATATTTGAGTCGAAATGTCTGAGGTGCCATCCCTCCCCAAAGAGAACATTACCCTAAGGAAGAACATTACAACCAGGAACCGAGAAAGGGCAAACTTTCACACCAAATGAGTTTCCGATTCAGTTTAATCTCAATGATTAGGGAACTTTTTTTATAGCCGAGTCCGAACGGCGTCCCGCAGTGCGACACCTCATTGCGGAACATTTTTAAATGACCATGCATGGCATGGTACCTCGCAAATGTCGCCACCATTTGGAGAGGATAAACACCGCTTTGTCCTATATTCTCGCCAGTATTAGAACGCTTTCAGCGTCATAGACTACAATGGCACGAATTCGATATCCGCATTCAGGGCGAAGTGTCCCCACCCTAAATAGATATTAGAGAGTTAAAGAAGGCGCAGCGGAGTGGGCCCTGTTCGGCTAGTTTTAGACAAAAAAAAATTCTTAGATTTAGCCTAAATACAAAGAATCAAGTCAATAAGTCAATTAACTTCAACTTTGCCGAGGGGTTATTAGAAAATTGAATTCTTTTAAAGCTATGCAGTTTAAGTAGGGTGAGTATGGTTTTGGTTTTTGAAACCCATTGTACAAGCAATGAAATATTGATGTACACCAACTTCAGAACTTCTGCCAATGGTTTTGTGTCTGTTGATCTGTGAACTTCTTTTAAATAACTTATTCGCTAGCAACTCTTCCTTTCTAATAACAATACTCCCTTGGTAAATTAACTCTACTCCCTTTAGAGTAAAATGAAGCAAGTGAAACCCCAGTAGATTCGCCATTCATTTTTCTTCATTTACTTAAAGTAAAACAAATGACGATTTCTCATTAAAAGTCAGGCAAATAAAGTTTTTTGAAAAAAAAAAAGTTTTGCAGCGTGGTGAGGCCACATTAAACAAAACCTCGAGTAAGTGGTTTTTCCTTGTCTATGATATTAAAATACAAATTATGAGAAACTGCGAAGATGAAATGTGAATAGTCATCGCTAAGTATTTCCAAGGTGCGTGGGATTTAAATTGTGTATGTGTGTGTGTGTGTGTGTGTGTGCACACACTGTGTGTGTGCGTAGTATTTTACCATTCAAAACTGAAAAGTAATGAAATCAGATACAATGCACACACCAACGGTAGCACACACTGGAGTTTGTTTACCTCTTCAACTTGTCATTATTGACATTTGCATAACAAACCGAATCCGATCTGTCTCTCATAAAAGACAATTCAAAAATCTGTTACTTGAAAACTTTTTCTCACGTTTTCAAATCATTTTCGAATGACAGATATATGGCAAAGTACTCTGTTTTCTTTTGTTAGTTGGTGTATTCTATTCAATAACGTAAAATGGAACGAAAACTAGGGTGACATCATTTCTTGAAATGTTGAAGGAATGGAAGAAACATTAAAAAAACTAGTAAAAAGGCTTAAAGTTCGGCCGGACTGAATTTTATAGACCCATCACCTCGCCAATATTAACCACATTTCGTGAAAATCCAGTGAAAAATTTACCACTTATGAACCCGTTAGTTGGCCCGGTGCACTTCGCTACAATATAACCAGTAAGGAAAGGCAACCTACCCCAGAGTTATAAATTCTGGCAATATATAAATATATATGTATATGAGAGCTATATCCAACTCTGAACTGACTATTAAACAGATCGTTTGAAAATTGTTGTTACTACGGCCATATAAGTGCAAATCCGGTGATAAATATGTATGGGTGCTACATCCAAATCTGAACCGATTTCAATGATATCTCGCATATATGTTAAGATCAGCAACAGAACAATCCATGTCAAATTTTGTGCAGATCGGTTGAAAATTGTCCTTACTACGGCAATTTAAGTGCAAATCGGGGGATACATATATGTGGGAGCTATATCTAAATCTGAACCGATTTGGATAAAAATTTGCAGATATGTTAAGATTAATAGAAAAACAACCCGTGGCAAATTTTGTGCAGATCAGTTGAAAATTTTGGCTACTACGACCATTTAAGTGCAAATCGGGCATTACATATATATGGGAGCTATATCTAAATTTGAACCGATTTATATGAAAATTTGCTGATATGTTAAAATCAGTAGCAAAACAATCCATGCCAAATTTTGTGCAGATCGGTTGAAAATTGTAGCTACTACGGCCATTTGAGTGCAAATCGGGCGATACATATATACGGGAGCTATATCTAAATCTGAAACGATTTTAGTAAAATTTTGAAAATATGTTAACATCAGCAATGAAACAGTCCGTGCCAAATTTTGTGCAGATCGGTTGAAAATTGTAGCTACTACGGCAATTTAAGTGCAAATCGGGTGATACATATATATGGGAGCTATATCTAAATCTGAACCGATTTAGATAAAAATTTGCAGATATGTTAAGATTAATAGAAAAACAACCCGTGGCAAATTTTGTGCAGATCAGTTGAAAATTTTAGCTACTACGGCAATTTAAGTGCAAATCGGGCGATACATATATATGGAACCTATATCCAAATGTAAACCGATTTTGATGAAAATTTGCTGATATGTTAAGATCAGTAGCAAAACAATCCGTGCCAAATTTTGTGCAGATCGGTTGAAAATTGTAGCTACTACGGCCATTTGAGTGCAAATCGGGCGATACATATATACGGGAGCTATATCTAAATCTGAACCGATTTGGATAAAAATTTTCAGATATGTTAAGATTAATAGAAAAACAACCCGTGGCAAATTTTGTGCAGATCAGTTGAAAATTTTAGCTACTACGACCATTTAAGTGCAAATCGGGCGATACATATATATGGGAGCTACATCTAAATCTGAACCGATTTTGATGAAATTTTGCAAATATGTTAAAATCAGTAACAAAACAATCCCTGCCCAATTTTGTGTAGATCGGTTGAAAATTGTAGCTACTACGGCCATTTAAGTGCAAATTGGGCGTTACATATATATGGGGGCTATATCTAAATCTGAACCGATTTTTATAAAAATCAACAGCGCTTATCCTTGAGCCAAAGAAGTAATATGTGCAAAATTTTGTGATGATTGAATAACAAATACGACCTGCACTTTGATTACAAGTATATATGGACTCACAGACGGACATGTCTAAATCGAATCAGAAAGGGATTCTGAGTCGATCGGTATACTTATCAATGGGCCAAATCGTACCATATTTTGATATAGCTGCTATATACACCGATCTGCCGATAAAGAGTCTAGTGCCTTTAAATGCTTTATTTTCTATTCGATTTGAATGAAATTTAAATCAGTGAGTAGTTCAAGGCCTTCCGACATCTGACCCAAATATGGTCCACATCGGACTATATTTAGATATAGCTGCCATATAGACCGATCTCCCGATTAAGGGTCTGAAGCCCATAAAAGCTTTTATTGCCCAATTTCGCTGAAGTTTTAAACAGTGGGTTACTCCAAGGCCGCCGACATCTCACCAAAGTATGGTTCAGATCGGACTATATTTAGATATAGCTGCCATATGGACCATTCTGCCAATAAAGGGTCTGAAGCCCATAACAGCTTTATTTTTTATCCGATTTCGCCCAAAATTTAAAACAGTGAGTAGCTTTAGGCATACCAACATCTGACCCAAATATAAATCAGATCGGACTATATTTAGATATAGTTGCCATATGGACCGATCTTCCGATAAAGGGTCTGAACCCATAAAAGCTTTATTTATTACTCGATTCGGCTAAAATTTTAAACAGTAAGTAGTTTTAGGCCTCCCGACATCTGTTCCAAATATGGTCCATATCAGACTATATTTATATATAGTTGCCATATATACCGATCTGCCGATAAAGGATCTGAAGCCCATGAATGCTTTATTTATTACCCAATTTCGCTGAAATTTAAAACGGAGGGTTAGCTTAAGCCTCCTGATATCCGACCTAAATATGGATCAAATCTGAGTATATTGAGGTAAAGCTGCCATATAGACCGATCTCCATATAAAGGGTCTAAAGCCTATAAAAGCTTTATTTTTTCACGAGGTGTTTTGCTACGGTGTTCTGTTATGACTTCCAACAACTGTACCTAATACGGTCCAAATCGGCCTATAGCTCCCATATAAACCGGTCTCTCGATCATCCTTGTTCGGTTCCTAGAAGGTTTTGATTGTTGGTGGTTTGACAAAAGTTTGGTATGTACAACAAAGTTATGCCCTTGAACCAAATTTAATTTGTATAAATTTTTAGCAGTGGTGGGTTCCCAAGATTCGGCCCGGCTGCTGTCATATAAACCCATCTGGGGACTTGACTTCTTGAGCTTCGACAAGGCGCAATTCCTATCCGATTTGACTGAAATTTTGCATGACGTATTTTATTATGACTCTCAACAACTGCGGAGGCCACCGTAGCGCAGAGGTTAGCATGTCCGCCTATGACGCTGAACGCCTGGGTTCGAATCCTGGCGAGACCATCAGAAAAAATTTTCAGCGTTGGTTTTCCCCTCCTAATGCTGGCAACATTTGTGAGGTACTATGCCATGTAAAACATCTCTCCAAAGAGGTGTCGCACTGCGACACACCATTGGGACTCGGCTATAAAAGGGAGGCCCCTTATCATTGAGCTTAAAATTGAATCGGACTGCACTCGTTGACATGTGAGAAGTTTGCACTTCTTCCTTAGTGGAATATTCATGGGCAAAATTTGCAATTTGCAATGTCATTTCTGATCGATTCAGCCACTTCAACCAATGCAGTAACGCAACTATGATCAGAACCGAATCCAGACTGTCTTTCTGACAACAGGAACTCTTGGTGAAGATATACCGACATTTGTCCATGAAGAATTTTCCCGAAAACCTTAGAGAGATAGCATAGAATTGATATCGGCCGATAATCAACGTTGGATTTGGGAATGGGGATAATTTTTGCATGTTTCCTAGTATTAGAACACACACTGGAGCTTAAAATTGATTTAAACAGGTAAGTAAAGTACGGTAAAGTCGGATCAACTCCGTCCAAGACAATTGCATTTGATTTAACACGGACAAAACTCTCATAAATTTCCTCATGGCTAACAGATCTAAACTCAAAAGGACTACGGGCATCAAAAACGAAAGCCGACCAATCATCATCACTGTAAAATTGCGTGTCCGTTTGTATTTTGGGTATGCTTACGAAGGCCCTGTTGAGTTCATCTAGATCCCCATGGTACCCCCTTACCCTGAAAGAACGACCCCCAAATAAAAGTGAACCGATCGGGACAATATGGGACTCAAATGAAAGGTATTCAGGAGTAGACTATGAATTTCATATTAAAAATTGGATCCAAGAAACTGGGGGGCCACCCCGACCCTAAAACCCCTTAAAATAGGTTTATTGGACGATAATCACAATATGGGACTCGAATGAAAGGTATTGGGGAGTAGATTACGAAAATGGTCAGGAAGGAGGAAAAGGCTTTTTAGTTTGTTGATATTGTAAGGGGGCGGACCCTCCCCCGTTACCCCAAAAACACAACTTAAAATCAAAAGTGAACCGATAGGGACAATGTGGGTATCAAATGAAAGGTATTGGGGAGTAGAATAGGAATATGGTATTAAAAATTGGGATCAATTATGAGAGCGGTCGTCCAACCCCAAAAACTCCCCCAAAACAAACATATTGCACGTAAATATCAATATGGGACTCAAATGAAAGGTATTCGGGACTAGACTATGAATATGACATAAAAAAATGAGGTCCAAGTAATTGGGGGTCTCCTCACCCTCAAATAGGAATATAATTCGATCCTTGCTAGATTAGTCTCAAATAAAAGGCATTTGATAGTGATGCTTCACCTCCTAAAGTCGCCTCCAATAATTTATTGGAGTGAGGCGCCCCCCACTAAACGGCTGTATACACCAATTATGACAATATGGGGTTAATTTCAAAGTATAAGGTTGTGGACTGCGAATATGATATCTTTATTCTGCTCATATATCTAGCGGACCAGTTCACCTCAAAATAGTTGATCAATTATAATGACCCAACAGGACACCGCCGACATACCCCCAAAGTTATGACGTTCAGTGTGATAGGAGCATTTGCAAACCTTAACGTCAAGTGGCAGCCATTGTTAGCTCATCGACAAGGAGCCTTCTTTTGCTAGAAAAGTTCAAACAACGTGCTGCTGGGCAACACTTTCATGTTCAAGAGTTTTACGTGGTTTAATTGCTAAGAACTGTCGCCACCGCACCTCTGAGAATCGTTTAATATGGCAATTTGATTTGGTTTCAAAAAGACTAAATTTATGACCATTCAACATAAAGTCAGTTGTAGACAACTAACACATGATGATCAATGTCATAGGCCTGGGATCCTTGCGCAATCGCAAGGATTGCGGCGGCCACATGGAACGGAGAACTTTTAAGTTATTTTGGGTATTAAAGTCTAAACCTTTTCCTTGTTATATATTGGGTTGCCCAAAAAGTAATTGCGGATTTTTCATATTGTTGGCGTTGACAAATTTTTTCAACGGCTTGTGACTCTGTAATTGCATTCTTTCTTCCGTCAGTTATCAGCTGTTACTTTTAGCTTGCTTTAGAAAAAAAGTGCGCGAAATTTTGTTTACATTTGTTTACATTGTTTGGTGTCAATTTTAATATGGAGCCCACAAAGGAGCATTTTCGTCATATTTTACTTTATTATTTCCGTAAAGGAAAAAACGCGGAGCAGGTTGCTAAAGAGTTACGAGATGTGTATGGTGATAAAGCCTTAAAAGGAAGACAGTGTCAAAATTGGTTTCGCAAATTCCGTTCTGGAGATTTTTCACTTTAAGATGAGCCACGTTCAGGTCGGCCAAATGAAGTTGATGATGACCAAATCAAAGCATTAATCGAATTGGATCGTCATGTAACTGAGCGTGAGATAGGAGAGAAGTTAAATATACCAAAATCAACCGTTCATTATCACATAAAAAGTCTTGGACTGATGAAAAAAAGCTTGATATTTGGGTACCACATGTATTGAAAGAAATTCATTTAACAAACCGAATCAACGCTTGTGATATGCACCTTAAACGCAATGAATTCGATCCGTTTTTAAAACGAATCATAACTGGAGATGAAAAATTGATTGTTTACAACAACGTTAGTCGAAAACGATCATGGTCCAAGCATGGTGAACCAGCTCAAACCACTTCAAAGGCTGGTATCCACCAAAAGAAGGTTATGCTGTCTGTTTGGTGGGATTGAAAGGGTGTGGTATATTTTGAGCTGCTTCCATGGAACCAAACGATTAATTCGGATGTTTACTATCAACAATTGGACAAATTGAATACAGCCATCAAGGAGAAGCGACCAGAATTGGTCAATCGTAAAGGTGTCATATTCCACCAGGACAACGCTAGACCGCTGAGTGAGCTTGGCTGGGAACTTTTGATGCATCCACCATATAGCCCTGACCTTGCACCATCAGACTACCATTTATTTCGATCTTTGCAGAACTCCTTAAATGGTAAAACTTTCGGCAATGATGAGGTTATAAAATCGCACTTGGTTCAGTTTTTTGCAGATAAAGGCCAGAAGTTCTATGAGCGTGGAATACTAAATTTGCCAGGAAGAGGGCAAAAGGTTATCGAACAAAATGGCAATTATATATTTGACTAAAGTTCATTCTAAGTTTTATTAAAAATGCATTTACTTTTTTTTAAAAATCCGCAATTACTTTTTAGGCAACCCAATACTATGTTTGTATCAGAATGTCATATATAATTGTGGAATAGAGGTACACGAATGTCATTTTCATTCCGCAAGCAGGAAAATCTTGCTACACGAAGGCAAAAGGTTTTCGTTCTATTATTCAGTCATCCTTTATGCTGAAGACTCATGAGAGGTTGATAGAAACATATCTTAGGGCAAAGATCCCTGGAGATCACCTGTCGCGGCAGCAGCATGCATATAGTAAAGGCAAATCCACTGAAACAGCCCTTCACGACCTAGTCTGCTACAAAGAGGGTTCTCTCGCTTACAAGAAATATACAATGGTAGCTTTTCTTGACTTTCTCGACATCCATCATGAAGGAATTTGAGTCTCTAAGCATCAACTCTACCGTCAGAAAGTTTTTTTACGGTAGAGATCTGTGGAACTAAAAAGATGAGTCGGTAGAGGAACACCTCCAGGAAGTGTACTGTCTGCTCTACTATGCAATATAGCCATTAACAATATATTATTGTCTCTGGAAGAAAAAGGCGTACAAGTGGTCGCGTATGCTGATGACGTGGCAATTGCTGTTAGGGAAAGTTTTCTAACACTCTAAGAGATATACTTCATTAAGCTCTACGTGCAACAGCGAAGTGGGCTACCGAAAGTGGTCTAGGTATACATCCTTGCAAGACAGAACTAGTTTTTTCCAGCAGGAGATACAAGTCGCCTATAGTGGAACCTGTCTCCTTGGAACGAAACAATGTTCCATTTACAGAAAGTGCCAAATATTTAGGTGTTTTGCTGGACAGGGAATTGAACTTCAAATCCTACATTTTGGAAAGACAAGTGGAAGGTCAACTTTCATTCGTTTTTAAGAAAAGCGCAACTGTTTTCTGCAACTGGGATATGTGATTGGGAACAATTTGATAAGAATACCAAGAGGTATTTAACAAAGGAGTACACACTTACCAATGCAAAGATTAGAGTCCAATGTTCTGCTAATCCACTTTTCAGTTCGATTATCCAGGAGGCTATTTGTTCACTTTGTTTCGGTTATTTTGAGTAACACATAACAAATAACTGGTGATATTTTTGTTATTACTTATGAAGATTTTCATATATCAATTTGGATTTTTTTTTTTTTTTTTTTGCTTAATAGATAATCGACATGAACTTTGTTTAATTCAAACGTTTGGAGGCATTTACTCTCTTAAAATTTTGTCAAGTTTTCAATTGGTTTATCACTTGCGATGGATTAAATATGGATTTGTTTAGTATATTTCAATTCTTCTATAAGTTGTACTTGGATACTCTTTTGAGATGGTTGAGATATTTTTGTTAATTTGTTTGAGATTGTTGAATCTTTTATTACTTTTTATACACTTTTTTCTTTATTTACAAACTTCCAGGTTACTTCTTTTAGAATTTGACACCTTTTTTGAATAAATCTGTGATACTGTAATTTTTCAAGATTTCTATTATTAAAATCTTACTTTTTGTTGTCAAATTCCTTATTTTTAAAATATTTTAATAGTGGCCGCACTTTTTATTTTGTCTCTTAGCTGAAGTACATCATTACTTCACTTTACTTCAATTTTACCTTTATATTGTTGTAGCATTTAAACATGGATTTATAAACACTTTTCAAAATTTTTTTAATTGGGAGGATTTTGTGTATTTTTCTTTATTTATATTCTGAGATATTCTATGCACTATGAACTTCTTTATGTAAGAACCCAAATCAAATTACTTTACACTTTTCATTAGTATTTTTTTTTTTTGATTTATTCAGTAATTTTTTTTTTAATTCGCTAAAGCATTTTTTAATGCTCTCTGTGTTGCTTCATTTATAAATCACATTTATTATGAATTATTTTTTCGTGGATATTAGAACACCCTTTTCTCTCTGAACTTTTTTCTAATTTCCTTTGAAGAGCAAAACTTCTTTGTTTTTTTTTTTTTTTTTTTCTTTTTTAGATCCCACTTCCCCTTGTGGAAATCTCTTAGATCAGCGCATTTCTTCAACCTTCCATATTACATTTAGGGGAGATTCATGGTATTCACGGTGAACAATCTTTTTTTCTGCACAATTTATTTCTATTAAATTTGAACTGCAAAGAAAAGAAGAAGAAAATAAGTTTAAGACTTTTCTTTTGCTGACGATGTCACCTTAAGTAGAAATCTCAATATTGGCCAAAATGAAAAGCTGCAGCTAGCTGAGAGAAAAAATTCAATGCAATGCAATGCAATGTGATACCAGGCGATGCGAAGTGCAGATAATCTGGTTATTTTACTGGTCTTTGGAGTTTTCGGATTTTTGCTTTTTTATGGATTTTCCTAGTTTTTGTGTGAGTGTGAGTGGTGCAGTGTGATGTTTTAGATAGCAAGATGGTGCCACCGCCACCACAATCACCACTATTTTTCTTTGCGAGGGTACAAAAATACTGGAAACAAGTAAGAGTGTGCTATGATCGGCCGGGTCGAATCTTATATACCCTCCACCATGGATCGCATTTGTCGAGTTCTATGCGCGGTATCTCTTTTTAGGCAAACAAAATATATAAGAAAAGATTTGCTCTGCTATTAGAGCGATATCAAGATATGGTCCGGTTTGGACCAAAATTAAATTATATGTTGGAGACCTGTGTAAAATGTCAGCCAATTCGAATAAGAATTGAGCACTTTGGGGGCTCAAGCAGCAAAATCGGGAGATAGGTTTATATGGGAGCTGTATCAAGCTATTGATCGATTCAGACCATATTAGACACGTATGTTGAAGGTCATGAGAGAAGCTGTTGTACACAATTTCAGCCAAATCGGATGAGAATTGCGCCCTCTAGAGGTTCAAGAAGTCAAGACCCAGATCGGTTTATATGGCAGCTATATCAGGTTATATACCGATTTACGCCATACTTGGCACAGTTGTTGGATATTATAACAAAATACTTCGTGCAAAAATTCATTCAAATCGGATAATAATTGCGCCCTCTATTGGCTCAAGAAATCAAGATCAAAAATCGGTTTATATGACAGCTATATCAGGTTATGGATCGATTTGAACTATACTTAGCACAGTTGTTGGATATCTTAACAAAACACGTCATGCAAAATTTCATTCCAATCGGATAAGAATAGCGCCCTCTATAGGCTCAAGAAGTAAAGACCCAAGATCGGTTTATATGGCAGCTATATCAGGTAATGGACCGATTTGAACCATATTCGGCAAAGTGACATCAAAACTCTATGTCCAAAATTTCACTCAAATCGGATTAGAATTGCGCCCTCTAGAGGCTCAAGAAGTCAAAACCCAAGATCGGTTTATATGGCAGGTATATCAAAACATGGACCGATTTTAACCATACTTAGCGTAGTTGTTGGAATTGCTCCCAAAACACTACGTGCAAATAAATCGGACGAGAATTGCTCCCTCTAGAGGCTCAAGAAGTCAAGACCCAACATCGGTTTATATGACAGCTATATCAGGGTATGGACCGATTTGGACCATACGTTGCATAAATGTTTGAAGTGATACCAAAGCACCACATGCAAAATTGCAATCAAATCGGATGGGAATTGCGCCCTCTAGAGGCTCAAGAAATCAAGACCCAAGATCGGTTTTTATGGCAGCTATACCAGGTTATGGACCGATTTGGACCATACTTCACAAAGTTATTGGAAGTGATATCAAAATACTATGTACAAAATTTCAGTCAAATCGGATAAAAATTACGCCTTCTAAA
The DNA here is from genome assembly GCF_963082655.1 of Stomoxys calcitrans. Classification (NCBI taxonomy): domain Eukaryota; kingdom Metazoa; phylum Arthropoda; class Insecta; order Diptera; family Muscidae; genus Stomoxys; species Stomoxys calcitrans. The sequence goes on along the minus strand of NC_081556.1, from coordinate 93,719,723 downwards.
AGCTTAAGAAGTCAAGACCCAAGATCGGTTTATATGGCAGTTGTGGACCGATTTGAACCATACTTAGCACAGTTGTTGGATATCATACCAAAACACGTCGTGCAAAATTGTATTCCAATCGGATAAGAATTGCGCACTCTAGAGGCTCAAGAAATCAAGACCCAAGAGGTTTATATGGCAGCTACATCAGGTTATGAACCGATTTAGACCATGCTTTGCACAGTTGTTGGAAGTGATACCAAAGCACCACGTGCAAAATTACAGTCAAATCGGATGAGAATTGCGCCCTCTAGAGGCTCAAGAAACTCAAGACCCAAGATCGGTTTATATGGCAGCTATACCAGGTTATGAACCGATTTGGACCATACTTCGCACAGTTGTTGAAAGTGATATTAAAAGACTATGTGCGAAATTTCAGTCAAATCGGAAGAGAATTGCGCCGTCTAGAGGCTCAAGAAGTTAAGACCCAAGATCGGTTTATATGGCAGCTATATCAGGTTATGGAGCGATTTGAATCATACTTAGTACAGTTGTTGGCAGTGATATTAAAACACTATGTGCAAAATTTCAGTCAAATTGGATAAGAATTCCGCCTTCTAAAAGCTAAAGAAGTCAAGACCTAAGATCGGTTTATATGGCAGCCATATCAAAACATAGACCGATTTGGCCCATTTACATTCCCAACCCACCTACATCAATAAGAAGTATTTGTGCAAAATTTCAAGCGGCTAGCTCTACTTCTTCAAAAGTTAGCGTGCTTTCGACAGACAGACGGACGGACGGACAGACAGACAGACGGACAGATGGTCGGACGGACCGACAGACGGCCGGACAGACGGACGAACTGACAGACGGACGGACATGGCTAGATCGACTTAAAATGTCACGACAATCAAGAATATATATACTTTATGGGGTCTTAGATGCATATTTCGAGGTGTTACAAACATAATGACGAAATTAGTATACCCCCAGCCTATGGTGGAGGGTATAAAAATGAGTGTTGAAGGGGAAAAAATACTTGAATCGCTTTTGGCTTAATGTGTCTTAAACCAGTAGTGCAACATTTGTTACTAATGCCCGATGTTGCGTCTTCCCATGGCATGGAATATTTGCTGGCATTTCTCACCGTCCTCTTCTTTTTTGGCATGGGGCAAATATGCATTAAGGCATTTTACTTTGAACTGTACGAACTCCTAAAGTTGTCTTAATTTTGTTTAATGATTTATGTGACTCAAAGCCTCATAATTTATTACGTTTTTCATGGCGGTTACACTAACTTCGTCATTCCGTTTGTTTATAAAAATATGCCCACAATCATTCTATTAAGAAACATCGGTAAGGCTTTTCACATATCAATGAGTGCTGTCCAATTCAAGTTTAATAACAACGAAATTCCGTTTTATAGCCAGGTCTAAACGTTGTGCCGCTGGTTGGCAAGTCTTTATGGAGAAGTTTCACATGACTGAAGCGTTCAAAGGACAACCACCGACCGCATCAGGATAACTATGAACACTAGACCGTCCCATCCTAAATGGCAGAATTTTTTTTTTTTTTTTTTTGCATATAGAGAAACGTATTGGGTTGCCCAAAAAGTAATTGCGGATTTTTCATATAGTCGTCGTTGACAAATTTTTCCACAGCTTGTGACTCTGTAATTGCATTCTTTCTTCTGTCAGTTATCAGCTGTTACTTTTAGCTGGCTTTAGAAAAAAAGTCTAAAAAAAGTATATTTGATTAAAGTTCATTCTAAGTTTTATTAAAAATGCATTTACTTTCTTTTAAAAAATCCGCAATTACTTTTTGGGTAACACAATATATCTTTCATTTGTTATGCCCTCCACCATAGAATGGGGGTATACTTATTTTGTCATTCTATTTGTAACTCCTCGAAATATTCGTCTAAGACCCCATAGCGTTTATATATTCTTGATCGTCATGATATTTTAAGTCGGTCTAGCCATGTCCGTCCGTCCCTCTATCTGTCGAAGCACGTTAACTTTCAAAGGAGTAAAGCTAGCCGCTTGGAGTTTTGCACAAATACTTCTTATTAGTGTAGCTCGATTGTTGATGGGCCATATCAGTCCATGTTCTGATATAGCTGCCATATAAACCGATCTTAGATCTTGACTTCTTGAGCCGCTAGAGGGCGCCATCCAAGGTGTTCTGTTATGATTTCCAACAACTGTGCAAGGTATGGTTGAAATCGGTTCATAACCTGATATAGCCGTCATATAAACCGATCTGGGATTTTGACCTCTTGAGCCCCTAGAGGGCGCAATTCTTATCCGATTTAGCCGAAATTTTGCATGAAGTGTTTTATTACGACTTCCAATAACTGTATAAAGTATGGTTTAAATCGGTCCATAACCTGATATAGCTGCCATATAGACCGATCTTGAATCGTGACTTCTTGAGCCACTAGAAGGAGCCATTCTTATCCGATTTGGCTGAAATTTTACATGAAGCGTTGTTCTGATTTTCAACAACTATACAAAATATGAATCAAATCGGTCCATAATCTGATATGGCTGTCATATAAACCGATCTGAGATCCTGACTCCTTGAGCCTCTAGAGGGCGCAATTATTATCCGATTTGGATGAAATTTTGTACAACGGCTCCTCCAATATAACTGTCATATATGGTCCGAATCGGTCTATAGCCTGATATAGCTCCCCTAAAAACCGATCTCCCTATTTTACCTCTTGAGCCCCTAAAAGGCGCAATTCTTATTCGATTTGGGTGAAATTTTACACAATGACTTCTACTATGGTCTCTAACATTCAATTCAATTATGGTCCGAATCGGACTATAACTTGATATTGCTCCAATAGCATAGCAATTATTTTCTTTTATCCTATGCTTGCCCAAAAAGAGATGCCAAGAAAAGAACGCGACAAATGCGATCCATGGTGGAGGGGATATAAGATTCGGCCGGGCCGAATTTAGAACGCTTTTCATTTTGTCACATCGTTTACAATACATCGATATATCCGTTTCCGACCCTATAAAGTATATATAAGGCGATCTAGCCATGTCCGCCCGTCTGTCCGTCTGTCTGTTGAAATCACGCCACAGTCTTTAAAAATAGATGGGCTATATCGGACTATATCTTGATATAGCCCCCATATAGACCGATCCACCGACTTAAGGCCTTAGGCCCATTAGTCTGAAATTTGGGACAGTGAATTGTGTTAGGCCAGCGGACATACTTCTTCAATTTGGCCTAGATCGATTCAGATTTGGATATAGCTGCCATATAGACCGATCCGTCGATTTAGGGTCTTAGGCCTACAAAAGCCACATTTATTATCCGATTTAGCTGAAATTTGGGACAGTGAGTTGTGTTAGGCTCCTCGACATCCTTTTGCAATTTGGCCCAGATCGGTCAATATTAGGATATATCTGTCATATAGACCGATCTCTCGATTTAAGGTCCTGGGCGCATAAAAGACGCATTTATTGTCCGATTTTCCCAAAATTTAGGACAGTGAGTTGTGTTAGGCCCTTCGATATCTTTCTTCAATTTGGTCCAAATCAGTCCTGATTTGGATATAGCTGCCATATAGACCGATCCGCCGATTTGGGGTCTTAGGCCTACAAAAGCCACATTTATTATCCGATTTAGCTGAAATTTGGGACAGTGAGTTGTGTTAGGTCCTTTGACATTCTACTTTAATTTGGCCCAGATCGGTCCATATTAAGATATAGCTGCCATATAGACCGATCTCTCGATTTAAGGTCCTGGGCGCATAAAAGACGCATTTATTGTGCGATTTTCCCAAAATTTGCGACAGAGAGTTGTGTTAGGCTCTTCGATATCCTTCCTCAATTTTGTCCAGATCAGTCCTGATTTGGATATATCTGCCATATAGACCGATCCGCCGATTTAGGGTCGTAGGCCCATAAAAGCCACATTTATCAACCGATTTAGCTGAAATTTGGGACAGTGAGTTATGTTAGGCTCTTCGATGTCCTTCCTCAATTTGGTCCAGATCAGTCCTGATTTGGATATAGCTGCCATATAGACCGATCCGCCGATTTAGGGTTTTAGGCCTACAAAAGCCACATTTATTATCCGATCTCGCCGAAATTTGTGTCGGTGAGATATGTTAGGCCCTTCGGCACCCTTCTTTAATTCGGCCCCGATCGGTCCTGATTTGGATATAGCTGCCATATAGACCGATCCGCCGATGTTGGGTCTTAGGCCTACAAAAGCCACATTTATTATGCGATTTAGTTGAAAATTGGGACAGTGAGTTGTGTTAGGCTCCTCGACATCCTTTTGCAATTTGGCCCAGATCGGTTCATATTTGGATACAGCTGCCATATAGACCGACCACCCGATTTGAGGTCTTGGGCCCATAAAAGGCGCGTTTATTGTCCGATGTCGCCGAAATTTGGAACAGTGAGTTACGTTAGGCAATTCAACATTCTTCTTCAATTTGGCCCAAATCCCATATGTACATCATCCGATTTTGATTCAAATGGTCGTAGTTGGCCTAATTTTTAACCGATTTGCACAAAATTCGCTATGAAGTGTTGTATTACTTATATGAAAGGCTCTGCCAAATATCATCAAAATCGGATCAGAATTAGTTATAGCTCCCATTCAAGGATAATAGCCGAAGTTGAATTATTGGGCTTTAGTTTTTGTAGGTTGAAAACTATAACAGGTTTTGATAAAATTTAGCATAGATTTTCAGATGAGTAATAACATTCCATACCAAATTGCATGCAAATATGTTGTAAATCGGGCGAATTATATATGTGAAAGCTATATCTAAATCTGAATTTTTACCAAAATTTATAGCGTTTGTCTTTGGGTTAAAAAAAAAGTGGCACATGCAAATTTTCGTGATGGTTGGATAACAAAAGCGATCCCCACCTTAGTTATAAATAAATTACAGAGGGACATACTATCAGTCAAGAAAGAAGGTGGTGGGTACAGACGGACATGGCTAAACCAATTCATCGGAAAATTCTTAGTCGAACTACACATTTTATAATGGCCACAGTAGAGGTTCAGGTCACAATTTATGTTTTGTTTTATATAGCAAGAAAAAAGACTTAAGTTCGGCCGAACTTTGGGTACCCACCACCTCGGATATATATATTAACCACTTTTCGTCATAATACGATGACAAATGCATCATTTATGAACCCATAGCAGCTTTATCTAAAGATGGGCCGATCTCCACCATATTCAGCCTATGTAAGGGTCTAATTACATAGGCTGAATATGGTGGAGATCGGCCCATCTTTAGATAAAGCTGCTATGGGTTCATAAATGATGCATTTGTCATCGTATTATGACGAAAGGTAATTTTATAAAATTCATTGATCAAATATGGCCAATATTGACCACACGCGGAACGAAGGGCCTAATAAAACAATGTGTGATAAATTTCAGGGAAATCGGTTAATAAATGCACCTTTTATGGGCCTAAATCCTTAAATCGGAAGATTTATATATATCCCGATGGCAGATTTATGGCAGCTATATCCAAATCTGGACCGATCTAAACATGGACCAATTTAAACAAGGATGTCGAAGGACCTAATATATCTTACAGTCCCAAATTTCAGCGAAATTGGACTATAAATGCACCTTTTATGGGTACAAGACACTAAATCGAGAGAAGGGTCAATGTGGCAGCTATGTAAAAATCGGGACCCATCTAGACCAAATTAAACAAGAATGACGAGGTATCTGAAATAACTTGCTGTCCTAAATTTAAGAAAAGTCGGACCGTAAGTGAGCCTTTTATGGGCCCAAGACCCTAAATCGGCTGATCGGTCTATATGACAGCTATATCCAAATCTGAACCGATCTGGACCAAATTGACGAAGGATGTCAAAGGGCCTAACACAACTGACTGTTTAAAATTTCAGCAAAATCGGATAATAAATGTTGCTTTTATGGGCCTAAAACCCTAAAAATCGGTCTATATGGGGTCTATATCAAGATATAGTCCGATATAGCCCATCTAACCTGCTTATGGACAATAGAAGAATCTGTGCAAAGTTTCAGCTCAATATCTCTGTTTTTAAAGACTGTAGCGTGATTTCAACAGACAAACGTAGAGACGGACGGACATGGCTAGATCGTCTTAGATTTTTACGCTGATCAAGAATATATATACTTTATAGGGTCGGAAATGGATATTTCGATGTGTTGCAAACGGAATGACAAAATAAATGTATCCCCCTCCCTTCGGTGGTGGATATAAAAAGACAGGAGGAGTGGATAAACCCGCCCGTCGGAACCATGCTGTTGCCTCAACAAACCTCAGGAGAGATAACAGTGGTACGTTTGTAAGTTCACCCATATCACAGAAGAAACGGCTCTCCAGAAAGCAGAGCCTACATTTCTACAGACCCGGAAAAGAACACAGCATGTGCTTAATAGTCTCCACCTCATCATCATCGAGGCAACTCCCACTGAAGTCATTGTGCGGTATCCCCATGTGCGCCGCCATGCGACCTATGGCATAGTTTCCGGTTATGACCCCTGTCAAAGAACTCATCGACCTCTTATCGAACGCCAGCAACTCCCTCATCATCCTTCGGTCGATGATCGGCCATAGCGCCTTCTCAATCCGGCAACCACCTCGCCACCCATGCTGCCCTGGCCATTCTATCTACTGTGTTCAGTAGCTCGACAAATGGCACGTAGGCAAGACCGATGACTGGTCCGCCAGGCGCAGTCGAACCCCTCTTGACTCTCTCGTTCGCCCTCTCATTTTCTGGATACCCTAATGCCTAGAAACCCGCGTCAGCGATACATCGTAGGCCCGGAGCCTATACAGGGATTCCAAACAGTTCGCCATGCATCTCGCTCTCCCCCATCCTACAACCTCCCACCATACCGACCACCTAAATTCTGCGTTTCGAGGGCGGTTAGCCCCTTACCAGAATTTCTCTTGCGGCCACTACAATGGCACAGAGCTCTGTCTGAAAGACCATACACTCGTCTCGAAGACGAGGTCCATATAATTTAATGTCCTATATGCTTGAAGATTACTTCATGCAAATGGTCCATCCGCTTAGTCCAATTTTGGCATACTCTTTCTAAAATTTCGGCACGGGATAGCAGTGAGCACCACACAAGCTGGAATATTGAGATTCGATCTGTGTGGTGTTCATTGCTGTCACGAGAAGTTTAGCTGCGAGCTACCGGGCGCGTCCACAGGTTGCGGATAGTGGAATGCTCCATCGGGAGTAGCTGTAACTGCAGTCACGGACAATCAGCGGTATCGAGGGGGGAGTCTCAGTGAGAGGTCGTATGGCATCGGATCTTGCACAAATACTGAGTGCCTACGATGCTCGATATGACAAGGCGAGTTATTGGCACCTTTAAATAACCAATGGCCACCTTGTTCCCGCGGCGATCGGTCGTAAAGACCGGAACGAGCTTGCTCACCTACAGGAATTTGACGAGAATCGCCACCTACACATAAAAAAGTGTTTACAACAACAAAAACATTCCGGCCGGTATCTCAAGAATAAATGCTGCAATGTTGTCTTCCAATGCGTCAATTGCAGCGGGCTTGTCTGCATAGCCAAGAGCTTTAACATAGCTCCACAAAAAATAGTCTAAAGGAGTTAAATCGCACAATCTAGGCGCCCCATGGGCCGGTCCCGAACGTGAAATAAAATGTTGAACGAACTCGCTTGCCAATAAGTCCATTGTTACGAGTGCTGTGTGGCATGTGGCACCGTCTTTTTCCTTCCAATCTTAGGTTTTGGGCAAAAAAAGTCATCTCACATTAGCGCTCATTATCACAGTTACGTTACGATTCGCATTATTTTTGAAGAAGTACGGTCCAATGATGTCACCAGCCCATAAACCACACCAAACTGTGAGATTTTCTGGATGCATTGGTAGCTCTTGCAGTGCTTCTGGCTGATCTTCACACCAAAATCGACAATTTTGCTTATTTACGTACCCATTGAGCAAAAAATGAGCTGCGTCGGTGAACACTTAGAAGCAGGGGATGAACTTTCTTAACAGAGCATGCATTTTGATAATAAAATTCAATAATTTGTACGAGTTGTTCGTTTGTTGGACGATTCATGGTTTAATTATAGACCAAACTGAAGATGTTTGACATTGAAACACAATACAAAACGTGCGTGAGCAGTTTAAATCTGTGTTGCCAAAAAGATAATAGCTTAAAAATCACCCTTTAGTTTTTGTTTTTTTGTATCAAATCTCATTATTGCTGTCTTTTCTGCAGCTGTGGTCTAAACTAAACCAATTGGTAATATGTAATGTGCAATTTTTATACCCCCTACCCAGGGATGGGGGTCATAGGGGGTGGGGGATAAGTTTGGCCATTATGAAAATATGGCACTTACAAAAAAACTTTAAGTACGATTTTTGCCTTCTTTTTTTGTCCCAGTCCTTAACGTTCGCCCTGGCCAAACATTCCCCATTTTGTACCTTTTACCTACTATGCCATACCTTTCACCAAACTCCATGTTATTTTCTTCCTTGTACCCAATACTAAAATTGGTATAAAATATCAAAAATCTAGCTTCCAATGTTGTACATCAGGAAACTTTGTTGAGATAGGGATAAGAATTCAGATCAATATTTCGCAGCGTTTCGAACGGAATGAGAATTTATTATACCCCCTATGTTCTTTGGTAAAGTTTATACAAATTAGTTTCCTTTACAACCTTGTCTGTTGGTTGTAAAAATTCTACAACAATATTCAACTTTCTTGTTACTTTGCTTCTTGGAATTTTCTTCTTTTACAAAATTTGCAATAAATAATGCCTAACAGGCTGCTACATTATCGTATAATAGGTCACAGGTCATTATGGCATAAAATGTTGAATGGCCTCTGCTCTGCTCCACTGCTGCAACTGAACATCTTAACCACAAAAATTTTTGCAACAATGAAAGAGACAAAGAAGCAGCAGGAAAAAATACACAAACAACAATCTAAGCTGAGACAAAAAAAAAATACCAGAAACTTTGTATACAACAAAACTTAGGCAGCAACTGAATATGGCCAAAACCGGTAACTGATTTTGCCACCACTCTTCCATGTGTCTGTCTTTCTTCACTTGGCCTGCTTGGTGTGCTTCATCACTGAAAAGTGGTCCTTAGCCAAAAGACTCGAATCCAAGTGACAGTGCTGCATTGGTGTTGACGGTTGTTGTTAATAATCGTTGCGTCCATACATACAGTCAGTCACAATCAAACATCCATTCACCGACAGGAACCAACATTCATACATACATGCATGCTTATGTATGTATATGTGAGTGTGCGTTTGATTGCAACATGGCCAAACATTTTACAAGAGTTCACATAAAAACGGTGTGAATATTGCTTTCACGTTGTTGTTTTTGTTGTTGCTTGTTAACTTCACCAAACATCTTGCCATCTAAACGACTCGACACCACAACCACTTTTGCAGATTTTCTTATTCCCTCTTTGTTGTTTATTTTATTTTGTTTTGCCATTTTTCTTTTCTTTGTTTTGCTATTTTTGTTTTGTTTTGTTTTGATTTTTTTTTTCTTTCCTTTGCTTTGCTGTTTTATCTCAACAGCATTGATTGCATTTTTCTATGTATTTGTTTTGCTACTACCGCTTGTTCACCAACACATACACACACACACACAAACGCGTAATCCGTCTAAACACACACAAATTCGCATAGGCCAAAACTCCAAATCCATTTTGGCAAAAAAAGAAGAAAATACTGGTTTTGTCTTATATTCCATATGCCTGCTATCCAGCCTGTCTTGCTGCTGCTTCACCATAAACGCGCAACATGAAACAAACACCAGCGTACAGTACTTGACACTCCACAATGGTGTAGCTAAACCTGATGCAGGGGGGTTAAGAGCAACATACAAACACACACACACACACACACAATCAATTCAACTTACTCCAATCTAATTGGAAGTTGGAGCGCCAACCTAACGCGTACAACGTGAGTGAGAACTTAACGTTTTAACGTAGCCCTAACAAAGAGTTGGGCCATTTTAACCGCCTTTTTAATTGGCCCTAAACGTTTTCAAAACCACGATCCGATTTAACGTCCAAATCGCACGAAGAGTCTAAGAAAACTGACTTGGGTACTTTTCTACGTGAAGCTGTCAACATACGACCATTCATAACTGTTGTCCAATGAACAAACGCTGTGAGTGCGACAACAACTCCATGTTGCCAGAACATTGCTGCTATCGACATGTTGCCGAACATTGCTGCAACAGAGAAAGCAACATTTCAAATGGATTTTAAGAGAGTGTGGACTTTATAACTCAGTTGGGTATTTGCACGTGTTGGTACGGTTGGTTAGTCGTCACACTTGTTGTGTTTTGTTCGAAACGAGACGAGGCTGTAATGGATACAAGGTGGAAGGCAAAGCGTTCTAAATAACTCTATGAGGTTTAGCTAAGGGAATATGGCCATTTTAGGGGTTTCAAGTAAAAATTTGATTTTTTTGGGTGATTATCAGCAAAATTTTGAATTTTTTGGAACTGATCATGAACTCAAGTGAAAATTTGATTATCAGCAAAATAAAGAATTAACTCTACTTTTGCTCTACAAAGCTTAGTTAAGGAGATATGGCCATTAGAGTGAATCGATTAGTATAGAAAGAAAAAAGTCCTAATGGGCCCGAATTTCTGATTTTTGAGATTGTATTGAGCAAAAAAAGTCAAAATTTCCACAGCAAAAGAAAGGTTAGTTCGTGATCATTGCCAAAAATTCACCATTTTTTGTTTTACAAGAAAAAATTTAATTTTTTAAGAGATTTTCATAAAAAATTTAAAACTTTTGGAAGTGAAGTGAAGAAGTGAATTAACCATACTTTTGCACTATAAGGCTAATTTAAGGAAGTGCAGCAGTTCAAACTTTTTCAAATGAAAATTTAATTTTATTGGTGATTTTCAGCAATGCAATATTTAGCAATACAGCAATTTAAAGTTTTTCAAATGAAAATTTCATTTTGTAGGCGATTTTGATCAACATTTTTATACCCACCACCGAAGGATGGGGGTATATTCACTTTGTTATTCCGTTTGCAACACATCGAAATATCCATTTCCGACCCTAGAAAGTTTTGATCAGCGTAAAAATCTAAGACAATCTAGCCATGTCCCTCCGTCTGTCTGTTGTAATCACGCTACAGTCTTTAAAAATAGAGACATTTAACTGAAATTTTGCACAGATTCATTTTTTGTCTATAAGCAGGTCAAGTTTGAAGATGGGCTATATCGGACTATATCTTCATATAGCCCCTATATAGACCGATTCGCCGATTTAGGGTCTTAGGCCCATAAAGGCCACATTTATTATCCGATTTAGCTGAGATTTGGGACAGTGAGTTGTGTTAAGCCACTCCACATTTGAATATAGCTGCCATATAGACCGATTTCTTGATTAAAGGTCTTGCGTCCATAAAAGGCGCATTTATTATCCGATGTCGTCGAATTTTGGGACAGTGAGTTAGGTTAAGCCCCTCGACATACTTCTGCAATATGGCACAGATCGGTTCAGATTTGCATATAGCTGCCATGTAGACCGATCTCTCGGTTTAAGGTTTTGAGCCCATAAAAGGCGCATTTATTGTCCGATGTCGCCGAAATTTCGGACAGTGGGTTGTGTTAGGACCTTCGACATCCCTCTTCAATTTAAATCAGATCGGTCCAGATTTGGATATAGCTGCCATATAGACAGATCTCTTGATTAAAGGTCTTGCGCCCATAAAAGGCGCATTTATTGTCCGATGTCGCCGAAATTTGGGACAGTGAGTTAGGTAAAGCCCCTCGAGTACTTCTGTAATATGGCACAGACAGGTTCAGATTTGTATATATCTGCCATATAGGCCGATCTCTCGTTTTAAGGTTTTGAGCCCATTAAAGGCGCATTTATTGTCCGATGTCGCCGAAATTTGGGACAGCGAGTTGTGTTAGGCCACTCGATATATGTTTTCAATTTGGTGCAGATTTGAATATAGCTATATAGACCGATCTCTTGATTAAAGGTCTTGCGCCCATAAAAGGCGCATTTATTGTCCGATTTGGCCAACATTTAGGACAGTGAGTTGTGTTAGGCTCTTCGAAATCCTTCTGGAATTTGGCTCGGATCCGTTTAGATTTGGATATAGCTGCCATATAGACCGATCTCTCGATTTAAGGTTTTGGGCCTATAAAAAGCGCATTTATTGTCCGATGTCGCTGAAAATTGGGACAGTGAGTTAGATTAAGCCCCTCGACGTACTGCTGATGACATGGCAATTGCGGCTAGGGCAAAGTTTCACAGCACTCTAAGAGATATACTCCAGGAAGCTCTACATGCAACAGCAAAGTGGGCTACCGAAAGTAGTCTGGGTATAAATCCGTGCAAGACAGAAGTAGTTCTTTTCAGCAGTAGATACAAGTTGCCTACAATGGAACCTGTCTCCTTGGGTGAAGAGAATGTTCCATTTACAGAAAGCACAAAATACCTCGGTGTTTTGCTGGACAGGAATTGAACTTCAAATCCAACATTTTGGAAAGGACAAGAAGGGCAACTATTGCCCTATACACCTGTTAGACAGCCATTGGCAAAAGTTGGGGGTTTAGGCCGCGTGTCATGCATTGGGTATATATTATAGTTGTCAGACCTATAATGCTATATGGTGTTGTGGTCTGGTGGACGGCGCTTCAAAAGTCCTCCTACTATTCAATACTCAACCGGATCCAAAGGATGGCTTGTTTGTGAATCGCAGCCGCACTGAGGCCGACACCATCTGATGTACTGAATTGAATGCTACATCTTATGCCTCTAGACATTGTGGCTTAAAAAATTGCAGCGACCACTGCCGTAAGGATAAGTTAGCTTTCTCATAGGTCATGTGGCGGCTACGGACACTCTGTAATCTTTCATACAATGTTCGATGTTCCAGGCAGTGTGGATTACACCCTGCCTGAGCCGCTTTTTGATAAAAAAAAAAGTACGAGTACTGTACCACTATTCCTGACAGAAATTGGAACTACGATATCACTGGTGAACAAAGTTATATAGGTTTCTATATGGATGGTTCCCAACTGAACGACTAGATGGTCTTTGGGGTGTACTCTAAAGATGTAGAACTGGTCATATCGAAAAGGTTACCCGACCATTGCAATTAAGGAAGTGGTGGAATGGCTAAGAAATAATGGCATTACGACGATTGGCAAAAATACCTTCTCAGACAGCCAGGCAGCTAAACAAAAAACCGCCCTCGACTGTCGCAAATCTTTCAACGAGATGACTGAATGCAAATTGCAAATTTTGCCCATGAACATTCCACTAAGGAACAGTGGCAAACTTTTCACATATCAATGAGTGCAGTCCGATTTAAGTTTTTAAGCCGAGTCCGAACGGCAGCAATGACTTTTGCAGAAGCTGTGAGGGCTTCGAAGAAGAAGAGACTATAGGACACCTTCAGTGTGTGTCCCGCACTGACAGTTAGAAGGAGTTCCACTTTAGGTTCTCATTTCTTTGAGAAACTGTCCAATCTGGCAGATGTGAACGTTCGCAAGTTGTTAGGCTTTTTAAAGCAATCAGGATGGTTGAATGGTAGGAATCAGAAGACATCTTCCTTCTTCTGTTCCTGTGGTATCAAAATGGGCGAAAACGTCTAAGTGAGTCTGATGGCAGATTTCCACATAAACCTAACTTTACGAAATTTTGAATTTTTGGAAATGATTACGAATTTTTCTTACTTTTGCTTTACGAGGCTTAGATATGTATATTTGAAAATTTAATTTTTTTTGACCAATTTTCACTAAAATTTTAAATTTTTGGAAGTGATCACGCATTAACCTTAATTCTGCTCTACGAGGCGTAGTTAAGGAGATATGGCCATTTTAAGTTTTCCTAAGGAAAAAATCAATTTTTGGCCGATTTTCATAAATTTTTCGAATTTTTGGAGGCTTAGTTAAGGAGATATGGCCATTTCAAGTTTTCCTAAGGAAAAATTAAATTTTTGGCCGATTTTCATCAATTTTTTGAATTTTTAGAAGTGATCACGAATTAACCTTACTTTTGCTCTACGAGGCTTAGTTAAGGAGATATAGCCATTTAAAGTTTTTCTAGGGAAAAGTAAAAGTTTTGGACGATTTTCATCAATTTTTTGAATTTTTGTAAGTGATCACGTATTAACCTTACGTTTGCTCTACGAGGTTTAGTTAAGGAGATAGCCATTTTAAGTTTCCCTAGGGAAAAATTAAATTTTTGGACGATTTTCAACAATTTTTCGAATTGTTTGAAGTGATCACGAATTAACCTTACTTTTGCTCTACGAGGCTTAGTTAACGAGATATGGCCATTTTATATTTTCCTAGAGAAAAATTAAATTTTTGGCCGATTTTCATATATTTTTCGAATTTTTGGAAGTGATCACGAATTAACCCAACTTTTGTTCTACGAGGCTTAGTTAAGGAGATATGGCCATTTTATGTTTTCCTAGGGAAAAATTAAATTTTTAGCCAATTTTCATATATTTTTCGAATTTTTGGAAGTGATCACGAATTTACCTTATTTTTGCTCTACGAGGCTTTGTTTAGGAGATATGGCCATTTTAAGTTTTCCAAGGAAAAATTCAATATTTGCCCGGTTTTCATAAATTTTTCGAATTTTTGGAAGTGATCACGAATTATCCTTACTTTTGCTCTACGAGGCTTAGTTAAGGAGATGTGGCCATTTTAAGTTTTCCTAGGGAAAAATTCAATTTTGGGCCGATTTTCATAAATTTTTCGAATTGTTGGAAGTGAGCACGAATTAACCTTACTTTTGCTCTACGAGACTTAGTTTAGGAGATATGGTCATTTTAAGTTTTCCTAGGGAAAAATTCAATTTTTGGCCGATTTTCATCAATTTTTCCAATTTTGGAAGTGATCACGAAGTAACCTTACTTTTGCTCTACGAGGCTTAGTTAAAGAGATATGATCATTTTAAGTTTTCCTAGGAAAAAAATCAATTTTTGGGCGATTTTCATAAATTTTTCGAATTTTCGCCATACTAAACCATAGGCTGACTCGGACCCTAATTGACACACTTCTTGAAAGTCACAAAAATCATCATTGGGTAAAATTTCAGCCAACTTGAATAAGGTTTGCACTCTCTAAAGTTTAAGAAGTAATGTCGCGAGATCAGTTTATATGATAGCTATATAAAGTAATGGACGAGTTTGAAACATTTTTGAATTTGAATGTAGATTACATAAAAAGTTATCGTTCAGAATTTAGGCCAAACTGAATATCGTAAGGGAAGCCATACCCAACCTTTCTACATAACTTAGATGTAATCTATCAATGGTCTGGTTTTGTTCGTTCAGGATTAAGCTTAGTTTTCGAGAGACGAACGATAATATCACACAGTGGGACAGAATCAAAACAAAAACCAGTAAGGAAGGGCAAAAGTCGGGCGGTGCCGACTGTATAATACCCTACACCTACCATATAAGTACAATGTGGGACCTATATACAATTCTGAACTAATTTTGATGGACCTCGGCGAGCAAATACGGTCAAACTGTAAAAACTACGGTTGACAAATGACAACATTATGGCAAATTACCCAAAATCTGGGAGCTATATCTAATTTTGAACCGATTCCGAGCAAACCTCTCGGATAATGTGGTAGTCTTCAAGGAAAGCGTTGTACATTCTTTTTGGCAAGATTAGTCAATAAATGCGCTTGAAGTGGCTCTTAAAATGAAAATCGGGCGATATAAATATATGACAGCTATATTTAAATCTGGGCCGATTTCTATAAAATTCACCAGTTATATTGAGAGTCATAAGAAAATCCTTTCTACAAAATTCGACAGAATCGGATAACAAATGACCACTTTTTTGCAATATTTCTCAAAATCAGACAAACATGTATATGAGAGCTATATCTAAATCTGAACCGATTTCGAGCAAACTCCTCAGATACTGTGGCAGTCGTCGTGGAAAGCATTTTGCAAAATTTAAATGCGCTTGCACTGGCTCTCGAAGTGAAAATCGGGCGATATACATATATGACAGCTATATCTAATTCTGAATCGATTTCCGTGAAATTCACCAGCAATATTGGGAGTCAAGAGAAAATCCCCCCTGTCGAATTTCGAGAAAATCGGTTCACAAAAGACCATTTAAATCGGACGAACATATATATGGGAGCTATATCCATATCTGAACCGTTTTTTTCCAATTTCAATAGGCTTCGTCTCTAGGCCGAAAAACATGCCTGTGCCAAATTTGAAGACGATCGGATGAAAACTGCGACCTGTACTTTGTACACAAATGAAGATGGACAGAAGGACAGACAGACGGACATAGCTAAATCGAATCAGAAAGTGATTCTGAGTCGATCGGTATACTTATCAATGGCTCTATCTCTCTTCCTTTTGGGTGTTACGAACTAATTCACTTAGTTATAATACCCTGTACCACAGTAGTGGTGTAGGGTAAAACTAGTCAAAAATATGCCATTTGAGAGACGATAGTGAAAACTCTTTGAAATTTGAAGTGGTTACAACTCAGGTGTTATCGAAATCGTGTGCACAATTTCAAGGCAATTTCAGAGCCCTAAATTTGGCCACCTCGGCATTTCGAAAAGTTGTTTGTAATCGCGTTTCCAAAATTACTCAAAAATCCCTACAAAAATGTCTGCTTGAGATATACAATATCTGCACTTTTTCGGGGATATTCGTTTAATTTTTATTTTTTGAAATTTTCGCAGAGATTGCTTCCTATTCTGCGATTTACAAAGGCATTTGTGATTCAATCTTCATGTGATTCTTGTTTTGAATTGGTGACAAATTGTACAATGACTTTGGTGCAGTATGTGACAACATCCGGTAATTCACTAAAAAGTTATGCAGTTTGGAATTAAAAACAAGTAAGAGCGTGATAAGTTCGGCCGGGCCGACTCTTATATACACTCCACCATGGATCGCATTTGTCGAGCCCCTGCCACAGTATCTCTTTTTAGGCAAACAAAGAATAATGAATAAGAACAGTTATGGTATTGGAAGTCATTGTGTAATATCTCAGTCCATTCGGATAAGAATTGCACCTTGTAGGGGCTCAAGAAGCAAAATCAGGTGATCGGTTTATATGGCAGCTATATCAGGTTATGCAAC
The DNA here is from genome assembly GCF_963082655.1 of Stomoxys calcitrans. NCBI lineage: Eukaryota > Metazoa > Arthropoda > Insecta > Diptera > Muscidae > Stomoxys > Stomoxys calcitrans. Next base: position 93,702,589 of record NC_081556.1, on the reverse strand, counting down.
GATTTGTGCCATACTTAGCACAGTTGTTGCAATTCGTAACAAAATACCTCATTCAAAATTTCAGCCAAATCGGATGAGACTTGCGCCCTCTAGAAGCTCAAGAAGTCAAGACCCTAGATCGGTTTATATGGCAGCTATACCAGGTTATGCAACGATTTGAACCATATTTAGTACAGTTGTTTGAAGTCATATCAAAACACTACATGCAAAATTGTGCTGCAAAATTGCGTTGTAAAATTGTGTTGGGCGGATGAGAATTGCGCCCTCTAGCGGCTCAAGAAGTCAAGATACAAGATCGGTTTATATGGCAGCTATATCAGGTTATGAACCGATGTGAACCATATTTAGCACAGTTGCTGGAAGTCATACCAAAGCACTACATGGAAAATTTAAGACAAATCGGATGAGAATTGCGCCCTCTAGCGGCTCAAGAAGTCAAGATCCAAGTTCGGTTTATATGGCAGCTATATCAAAACATAGACTAATTTGGCCCATTTACAATCCCAACCGACTTACACCAATAAAAAGTTATTGTGCAAAATGTCATGTGCCTAGCTTTACTCATTCGAAAGTTCCGAAAGAAAGGTCCAGATTTAGATATAGCTGCCATATAGACCTATATCTTGATTTAAGGCATTAGGCCCATAAAAGGCGCCTTTATTGTCTGACTTTGCCAACATTTGGGACAGTGAGTTGTGTTAGACCCTTCCACATCCTCCTTCAATTTGGTTCAGATCGGTCAAGATTTGGATATAGCTGCCATATAGACCGATCTCTCGATTTAAGGTCTTGGCCCCATAAAAAGCGCATTTATGGTCCGATTCGCCGAAATTTGGGACAGTGGGTTGTGTTAGACCCTTCCACATCCTCCTTCATTTTGGTTCAAATCGGTCCAGACTTGGATATAGCTGTCATATAAACCGATCTCTCGATTTAAAGTCTTGGCCCCATAAAAGGCACACTTATAATCCGATTTCGCTGAAATTGTACACAATGACTAATGTAAGTCTTTTCGACATCCGTGTCGTATATCGTTCATATCAGTCTATATTTAGATATGGCTGCCAAAAAGACCAATATTTTGCTCTACAAAAGGTCACTCAATATCCGTGTTGAATTTGGTCCAAGTCGGTCCATATTTCGATAAAACTGCGATGGGGGCATAAATTATGCATTTCTCACCGGTGGTGGGTATGCAAAGTTCGGCCCGGCCGAACTTAATGGCTTTTTACTTGTTTAATAGTTGTTTTTTAACTATTTTAGCAGAGACAAAAAAGGAAATCTGTTAACTGACAAAGATAGCATGCTGAGGATATGGAAAGAACATGTTAGCCAACTGCTAGTGTCCGACGTTGGCGGCGAAGAGAATATCGCACAACAAAACCCTGATGATGGCATAGAATGTTTACCTTCTTGTCGGAATGAGGTCCAAGTAGCAGTGACCCGACTTCAGAACAAGAAGGCAGCAGGAGACGACGGGTTACCCGATGAACTATTTAAGACCGGAGGGGACACGCTGATAAGGCATATGCATCAGCTTGTCTGTGCAATCTGGCTAGAAGAACGCATATCCGATGATTGGTGGATTCCCAAAATTCTGCCCAGCCGTACTTGCCACGGTTTTACCTGTGGAAGCTAAAAATCGACAAATCTGACAGTGCTGATTGCCATTCTAACGTACCACTTCCCATGGTGTACGGTATAACAAGCAACTCCCTGTCATCTTTTAGTTAACAACCGAGTACAAAGAACCGAGGCGACATCTAGTAACCGCTGGTGCCACTAAATAATACTTCATCAATTATGGTTCAAAAATCCACTAAACTTTATTTTTTAACTAGTTCCGCCATAAACCTAGGCGATATAGAGATCAATTTTATTGCTCTGTGAAGATACAGTACAAAACATTTTGTTGCTCATTGTGGAATGTTGTGTGGATGCATGCTTATTTCGGAAATTAACTTATGATATAAATGAATGACTGTTTTGTGTAAAATTTGATGCAACACTGAATTGGTAAAGTAAATCAAGTCATTCATTTTGTCCTTTTATCTTTTATAGGGTAAAATAAGGCTTCTACGAGTAAGTTGTATCTTTTCTCGCAAATATATTTCTTATCCTACTAAACCAATCAAAAAAATTCTTTCATACCTTGTTAACGCATAGATATCCACTTGCCAATTACAGTTTTAATATTTTATTGCAGCATATAGGTAGGCTGCAAGCAAACAAACTCTATAGCAAGGTGGCGCTGCTCACATCAATATCTCTCTATCATTTACGAGTAGTAAGCACACACAGGCACATATTGCCATCCATTTCCCCTTATATGTAGTTGTTTTCAACAGCTTGCGTTGAGCACCCATTTGATATTTTCTACACAGCCTTTACATATGCACAGCCGACTATATGCTATGACAGTGTTTAACAAAGGCACTAACACTATGGCGAATGAATCAGTTGACGCGAGCTGCTCTGCCGGCAGAGCGACCACAATCCCGTAATAAAATTTAAACCAAAGAAATATCAAACACAGAGAGAGAGAGAGAGGGAGGGAGACAAATAGAATGCAGCAGCGCGACTTAAACTCAATAAACCGAATTGTGTTGTTGTTGGAAAGGAGTGAGTTCGAGGTACTGCTTGCTTTTGATTTTACTTTAACTTGTAGGTATTTATAACGGCACATTACCGTTTTTATTCAACGAACACACACACACACGGCGATTGCTCACTTTTATAAATGAAGCGTTGCGCTTTATATTATTTGTTCTTTTCTATTTGCTTTGTTAACCACACTTTGTTTTTGCACATTAATGTTATCTTTAGGTATTGTCTTTTGTATCGCTTGCTTAACACTGCAAACCCCAAAAGGAACATAATTCCACTAACAAATTAGCAAGCACAACCAAAGAAAAGGGTAAAAAAACGACAATATACGAGTGCATTTTTGAAATATCTTTCTTTTTTTGGTATTTATGTCTAAATGATTTACTCTTTAATGAGTAGACAACAAAATGCGACGAAATCATGCGACGACGACTAAATTTAAGTTGTTCACACGACGATCACCCGAAAACTACTAAATAAAGATGTCCAAAGCAAATTCCTTTGCACCGATGAGATTTGCTAATTTGCCATTTGCCACAATAGAATGGAGGGAACCTTTTGTGGAGAACAAAAGTTCTAGTTGGAATTTGAGAAAGCTTTAAAGTGAGAGTAGGAGAGAAACAGAGAAGGAGCCTAAACAATAAATAAGGCAGTGGTGCAATGATTTGAGTAACACCCAATTTGTGTGTAACGAGACTTGATAGAAGCAAATATAAATGGACGCGGAAAAGAGAATAACAGAAAATTTTGCGAATAAGGCAAATTTGATTTGAGATTTTGAAACGCTAGATCTCGGAGATGGGTGGTGCGATTTAAGCGAAATTTTGTGTGCTCTCTTATAGTAACCTGAAAACAAAAATCTGGTATCCAACCAACCCAACCCCCAAAACACTAACGGATCAAACATATTTACCGACCATGGCAACATGGGGCTCAAATGAAAGGTAATTACGAGTAGAATACGAATCTGATATTCAAATTTGGGACAAAGTTTCTGGGGATCCACCCCTTCCCCAAAACACCCCCCAAACAGGACTTGTTTACTAACCATGGCAATATGGGGCTCAAATAAAAGGTATTTGAGTGTAGAATACAAATCTAATATCCAAATGAGGGCGCGAATGTTTGGGGGACCGCCCCTCCCCAAAAACACCCCACCAAGAGGACAAATTTACGACCATAGCAATATGGGTTTCAAATGAAAGGTCTTTGAAGGAAAACCGGACATGTTTGCCGACTATAGAAATATGCGGCTCATAAAAAAGGTATTTGGGATTATACCACGAATCTGCTATCAACATTCGGGTCCCACTCTCTAGGCCACGTTCAACCGACATAACAACGCCCCAATAGGATGTATTTACTCATCATTGCAATTTGAGTCTTAAAAAGAGTGGAGCTCGATATTGACAGTTTTTTGGGCCCATACCCCAAACCGGACATATTTGCTGACTTTTGCAATAAGGTTTAAATAAAAGGTATTTGAGATAAGAAAAAATATTTTATATTCAATTTTGAGGCTAATCGCACCAATTTTGAGTAGAGCACGATGCAGATATCATTTGAAGAACCACCCGACACCCCAAAACACCCCTAAATCGGACATATTTACAAACCATGTCAATGTAGGGCCCATATGAAAGGTTTTGGGGGGTGGAGCGCGATATTGATACCCACTTTCGGGGTCAATTTTTTACTCCTACCCCTTCCCAAACACCCCATTAACCAACCGACTATCGCCCTATGGGGCTCAAATAAAGATATTTGGGAGTAGAATACGAGTCTGATATCCAAATGTGGGAACATGTATATTTGGAGCACCGCCCCTTCCTCAAGAGTAGAATAGAGTGATTACAACAGATCGTAGGATTTAATGTCTTTAGACTATTTTTTGTGGGGCTATGTTAAAGCTCATGTCTATACAGAGAATCCCGCTTCAATTGATGCATTGGAAGACAACATTGAAGCATTCTTTGGAGAGATACCGGCCGAAATGTTGAAAAGAGTATGCCAAAATTGGACTAAGCGGATGGACCATTTGAGGCACTGTCTCGGTCAACATTTGCTGGAAATAATCTTCAAACATTTACTTATCTGGACCGTACTACCGATTCAAATAAAGATTCTATGTATATTTCTGAATTTTATGTGTTTTTTTTTTTGAAAAACTTTCCTACAGGTATTAAAAAATCATCGTTTAAAAACAAAAAATTTAAAAAATTGGACCTAGGAAGGACCTTTGGGATCTTGAGGATTTTGAACCCCATTTAACTTTAGAAAATATGGGTACCAAATGAAAGCTATTAAGGAGTGGATTATGAAAACGTAAAAAACAAATTAAACTCACCCACGACGCTTTTTTCAGGATGAGAGGAGGATGATGATGAGTATGGAGACATCACATCGTGGGTGTAAAGGGTGCCCATATTAAATATACTTCTGGGCTCCGAACTAAGTAGTGCGCCCTGTAATGTGCATTTTCCCCAAATTTTGTCATTTAGTTTGTAACACCTCGAAATATCCATAATGAATATTCTCAACCGCCTGAGTATTCGATGTCAATCTAGCCATATCCATCCGTATGTTCAACAGGTTCTTCGTCTATCTACCTACTATACCATCGGAACGAATGAGGCAATCCGCATGAAGTTTTTCATGGATGCTTCTTATTGTGGGTCGTTTTCTGTTCAATATTGGGCATATTGGGTAGATTGATTTTAGGTTATACAAATAAAAATAAAACTATGTACTTAAAAATTGTGGCAGCAGAGGTTAGCATGTCCGCCTATGACGCTGAACGCCTGGGTTCGAATCCTGGCGAGACCATGAGAAAAAATTTTCAGCGGTGGTTTTCCCCTCCCAATGCTGGCAAAATTTGTGAGGTACTATGCCATGTACAACTTCTCTCCAAAGAGGTGTTGCACTGCGGCACGCCGTTCGAACTCGGCTATAAAAAGGAGGCCCCTTATCATTGAGCTTAAACTTGAATTGGACTGCACTCATTGATATGTGAGAAGATTGCCGCTGTTCCTTAGTGGAATGTTCACGGGCAAACTTTGCAATTTGCAATTTTACTTAAAAATTGTTTCGTACTTCGTACATTTCTAGGGTGATTTATGAGCCCAGTTTTTCCTAAACTGCGCTTTCAAACTGTTCGAAAACTGAGATTATTCAAATAACGTGCGCAAGTTTTTAATATTTTTAAATATCTATTGCAGGATATACAGGATAAAATTAAAAAGTGAAGTTTTCACTAAAATAATTAAACAATGTTTGTCCTGTGATACAAAATTCAATGAAGTTTTTTCTAAACATGAATTTTTTTCCAAATAGAAGCAAAATTTCAATAAAGTGTCTTCTTTAGACAAAATTTTAATGACACTTTTATATAGAATTTTTCAAATCAAATGATTTCTAAAGACAAAAATTTTAATTTTCTTTTCTAAACATCAAATTTAAAGCACATTTTTAAAGATAAAATTTTTTTGATATTTTTCCAAAATTTTTCTATAGAAAAACTTACAGTAAGTTTATTTCCAAAGACAAAATTCGATAAAATTTTCTTTCAATGATATTTTTTTTAGTTTCTGAATTCCAAACAAAATTTTTTCTAAAGAAAAAATTGTGATCTAAATTTCTTAAAAGAAAAAAAAACACAATCAAATTTTCCATAACAAAAAAATTTGGTCAAATTTTCTCTAAAGACAAAATTTCAATGAAATTTTCTCTGAATAAAATGTTTCTAAAAACAAAATTTTAATTAAACTTTTTTTAAAAGACAAAACTTCAATCAATTTTTTTCCAAAAACAAAATATTAAAGAGTTTTTTCAAAAACAATGCAATAGTTACTAAGGACATAATTTGAATGAAATTTTTTCTTAAGGAAATATTTCCATGAAATTTTTCTAGAGCTAAAATTTCAATGACAAATTTTAAACAAAAATTTAATAAATTTCTTGCTTAAAACAAAATTTCAAATTAATATTTTGGCACCTCTGCTCTAACCATACCAAATTTCAAAGAAATAGCTTTACCCGTTCTAACACTGCACCTTTTTTGACTTGATTTTTGTTTTTTGGTTCTATCCCACTGTGCGTCGGAGAACTTCAGGCGTACATCAAGGGCACATCATGTACACCTTAAGGGCAGGTCGGATGGCACTATACTCAGTGATGGCGCCAGATTAGTCATTTCGCCCAAAGTGTGATGTACAGGTAGGATACTTTATTTCGTTTGGAAGCTACACTGCAGACCATTTTGTGCGCATAAAATGCATATTTTGGATAAGTGACTTAAAAAATGTAACATAAGATAATTTTGTGTAAAATTTGCTATAACACGTCAAGTACTAGTATTGCTACACATCATTTCATTGTGCCGTTTTATTTTTGTACAGTTCAAATGAGCTTATAGGAAAAAATTACAAATTTTTCGCACATTTATTTCATAAATTATCCCACTAAGCTAAGTAAAAATTAACTTACCTTGTAAACACATAGAAATCCACACGCCAATTAAAGTTCTAATATTTTAATGCAGCAATCAAAGCAATGTACATATTACCATCCGTTTCCACTAACAGTTGCTTTCGTCATGCGTTTAGCCCCCATTTGATATTTTCTGCGCAGCCTTTTCGAACGCACAGTCGACTATATGCAATAACAATGTTTAAAAAATACACTCACACGACGACGAACAAATGAACATTTGACGCGAGCTGCTCTGCCGGCAGAAGGCCCCAAAAACACATTATAGTTTTAAAATTTTATTACCGCAAATGGGTAAGCTGCAAACAAACCAGCGCTGCTCACATCATCAAATCAATGTACGTATTACCATCCGTTTCCCCTTACAGTTGTTTTCATCTTGCATTCAGCACCCATTTGATATTTTCTGCATACCCTTTTCGTATGCGCAGCCAACTATACGCGATGACAATGTTAAACAAATGCACTCACACGACGAAGAACAAATAATCATTTGACGCGAACTGCTCTGCCGGCAGAGCAACCGCGAACCCGTAGTAAAATTTCAACCAAAGAAATATCAAACAAAGAGCAAGCGAGAGAGTGATTGAAAGAGAGAGTGCGTTTCAAACTCAATTTTAATAGAATCGTGTTGCTGTTACTGGGGGAGGAGTGAGTGAGAGCCTTTTCTTGCAAATTAATTTTTCTCTAATTTGTTTTTATAACGGCATATATTCATGTATTTTCATTACCGGACAAACATACACGGCCAATGATTCCCTTTATAATGCAAAAGATGTACTATGTTTAAATTATATTATTTTTGCCTTTCTATTTGCTTTATTAATCTTTTATTTTGCGCATAAATGTTATCTTTAGGTACCTTTTATCATTAAAATCGTTTGCTTAATACTGCACATCTCGAAAACCACATAATTCTACTAGAAATTAGCAAGCACAGACAACAACTGTAAACCAACGTTTTGAATACACAATAGACGAGCTCAACATTGAAGGCTGCTTATGTTACAATCCACTTATTTTAGATTCCTTTTGCCTTTATTTATTTGCTTTTTAATGAGTAGACAACGGTGCGATGAAACCATGCAACGACGAATTCAAGTTGTTTACGCGACGATCACCCGAAAACTACTAAATGAAATGTCCAAAGTAAATTCCTTTGTACCAATAAGATTTGCGAAAAACCACAACAGAATGAATGAAACCATTGTGGAGAACAAAAGTTCTTTTTGGAATTTGAGAAAGCTAAAAAGAGTGGGAAGGAGAGAAACAGAGAAGAGGCATTGGGGCAATGATTTACATGGCTCATATTTTGTCAAAAGCAAAAGGCTAAGGGTTTTATAAAGGCAATTTTGTGGTACATATTACGCCCAAACGGCAAAATGAATTTTAATGAAATTACCATCAATCGAAAGATATTTTTCCAGAGAAGCGACGAATATTAATGAAAAATAATTTTTGGAAAACAAAAGCCACGAAAATGAGGAATTTATTTGCAACAAGAGTAGAAGAAGCATAAACACAGCAAATTGTTGTTGTTTTTTTTTTCTAAAGCATTCGTTTTTGGTGTGAATGCAAAGCCATAGGTGGGTGTATTAGTGGTTAAATTTAGAGAAACAAATGGTGCAATAGAAAGAGTACCACTATTTGGGTGAGGGTGTTGTGGGGGTTTAATGAGCGGGGCTGGACTAGGCATGTAGGTTAGCCAATTCGTACGAGACATTTGCATTTGTTTTTGTTTGTATATGTTTTGCGAGGCTGCACAATGAAAATAACCATTGTGGAGAACAGAAGTTCTTGTTGGAATTTGAGAAAGGCAGTGGTGCAATGATTTACGTGGCTCCCATTTTGTCGAAAGCAAATATGTATTATTAAACTGTCAAGGGTTTTATAAAGACAATTTTTTGGTACATTTACGGCCAATAGCCAGAATCAATCGAAGATATTTTTCCAGAGAAGCGACGAAAATTATTGAAAAATTATTTTTCGAAAACAAAAGCCACGAATATGAGGAATTTATTTACAATAAAAGAAGCATAACACAGCAAATTGTTGTTGGTTTTTTTTTCTAAAGCATTCGTTTTGGGTGTGAATGAAAGCCATAGGTGGGTGTATTAGTGGTCAGATTTAGAGAAACAAATTGTGCGAGAGAAAGAGTACGAACCACTATTATGGTGAGGGTGTTGTGGGGATGTGATGTGATGTGCGTGGCCCGACTTGGCATGTAGGTTAGCCAATTCGTACGAGGCATTTGCATTTGTTGTTGTTTGTTTGGTTTTTTGTTTTGCGAGGCTGCACAATGAAAGGAACCATTGTGGAGAACAAGAGCTCTTGTTGGAATTTGTGAAAGCTATAAAGTGTAGTAAGGAGAGAAACGAAGAAGACGCAGTGGTGCAATGATTTACGTGGCTCAAATTTTGTCGAAAGCAAATATGTATTATTAAACGGTCAAGGGTTTAATAAAGGCAATTTTTTGGTACATTTACGGCCAAAAACCTGAATGGATTTCAATCGGAAGATATTTTTCCAGAGAAGCGACGAATATATGTAATTGAAAAACAAAATTTCGAAAACAAAACCCCCAAAATGGTGAATTAATTTACAATAAAAGCAGAAGAAACATAAACACAGCAAATTGTTGTTGGTTCTTTTCTAAAGCATTCGTTTTGAGTGTGAATTCAAAGCCATTGGTGGGAGTATTAGTGGTTAGAGTTAGAGAAACAAACGGTGCGATAGAAAGAGTACCACTATTTACCTGAGGGTGTTGTGGGGGTGTGATGTGCGGGGCCCTACTGGCATGTAGGTCAGCCAATTGGTTAAGCCTCGGCTTTGATATGCGAGGCTTTTGCATTTGTTGTTGTTTGTATGTGTTTTGCGAGGCTGCACTACAATACAAAAAAATTTATAACTACAGGTCATATGCAAGTAGGTGGGTTTTTTTAAAGGCGAGTTTGTGGTAAATATTACGGTCAAACAGTTGAATCAATTTTAATGAAATTGGAATGAATCGAAATATATTTTTCCAGAGATGTTAACATATCTTATTCAACAGCCAGGGTTTGTGGTACATATTACGGCCAAACAGCTGAAAGGATTTTAATGAAATTGACATCAATCGAAAGACATTTTTCCAGAGATGTGCAGAATATATACAAAAATTAATTTTCCGAAAAAAATAATCTGTGAAAATAAGGAATTAATTTTGAATAAAAAAGTAGAGGCAGAAACACAGCAAATTGGTGGGAGTACTAGTGGTGAGAGTGCGAGAGGAGACTGGTATGTGCGAGAGAAAGAGTATTCTAAAATAGGTCACTATTGGATGCGGGTGCGTGGTGTTGTGATGCGTGTGGCTTTACTTGATGTTCTTTGGCATGAAGGTCAGTCAGTACACAGAAAAAAATAAAAATCGGTTTCAATCACGAAATTATTTGATCCAATTAATATTTTAATTGAAACTGCTTAAATCATAGTAAAAAATTTTCAATTAACAAAATTGACTATTAAATTAAAAAAATTGAAAAATTTTTAAATTTTCAATTGATTTTCTAATTGATCTTATTAAAAGTAAAAAAATTATTGAAATTTCCGAAATATCCAAATGATTTTGTAATTGGATCAATTAAAAATGTAATTGAAAATATACAAATGTTATATTAAAATGTTTGCAAAAAGAGCGCTGTATAGGGCGCAAACTCAATTTCGATGCAACATGGCTCACACATGTAAAACTCCTGGAACACGAATTTGAGGTTCATGTTTGAGCCCATGATCACTCATTAGAAACAAAACTCCTCCGGGGATTCTTGAAATAATAAAACGGAAAATATTGCTTTCCGAATTGTAAAAGGAAGAGTAGCGAAGCAGTAGCTTTATGAAAATAAATAAAGAAAATTAGATTGATGCTAAAGAAGACGGAATGCCGTTAAGTTTGTCGAGGGACTGTTTGTGGGGAAGATTTGTCTTCTATATATGTGACTGACCTTCATGCCAAAGACCATCAAATAAGGCCACACGCATCACAACACAACACACCCGCACCCAATAGCGACCTATTTTTGCATACTCTTTCTCTCGCACATACCAGTCTCCTCTCGCACTCTCACCACTAGTACTCCCACCAATTTGCTATGTTTCTGCTTCTACTTTTTTATTCAAAATTAATTCCTCATTTTCTTGGATTATTCTTTTCCGAAAATTCATTTTTGTATATATTCTGCACATCTCTTTGGCCGTAATATGTACCACAAACCCCGGCTGTTGAATAATATATGTTCAAATCTCTGGAAAAATATATATTTCGATTCATTCCAATTTCATCAAAATTGATTAAGCTGTTTGGCCGTAATATTTACCACAAAATTGCCTTCAAAAAAACCCACCTACTTGCATATGACCTGTAGTTATAAATGTTATTGTATTGTTGTGCAGCCTCGCAAAACACATACAAACAACAACAAATGCAACTGCCTCGCATATCAAAGCCGAGGCTTAACCAATTGGCTCACCTACATGCCAGTAGGGCCACGCACATCTCACCCCCACAACACTCTCAGCTAAATAGTGGTACTCTTTCTATCGCACCATTTGTTTCTCTAACTCTAACCACTAATACTCCCACCTATGGCTTTGCATTCACACTCAAAACGAATGCTTTAGAAAAAACCAAAAACAATTTATCTTCTTTCCTCATTTTAGTGCTTTTTGTTTTCGAAAAATTATTTTTTAATAATATTCGTCGCTTCTCTGGGAAGTATCTTTCGATTGATTCAGGCTTTTGGCCGTAAATGTACCAAAAATTGCCTTTATAAAACCCTTCACCGTTTAATAATACATATTTGCTTTCGACAAAATTTGAGCCACGTAAAATTGCGCCACTGTCTCTTCTTCGTCTCTCTCCTTTACACTTTTCATAGCTTTCTGGAATTCCAACAAGAACTCTTGTTCTCCACAATGGTTCCTTTCATTGTGCAGCCTCGCAAAACATATACAAACAACACAAATGCAAATGACTCGTACGAATTGGCTAACCTACATGCCAAGTCGAGCCACGCACATCACACCCCCACAACACCCTCACCCAAATAGTGGTACTCTTTCTATCCCTCCATTTGTTTCTCTAAATCTAACCACTAATACACCCACCCATGGCTTTGCATTCACACCCAAAACGAATGCTTTAGAAAAAAAAACCCACAACAATTTGTAGTGTTTATGCTTCTTCTACTTTTATTGCAAATAAATTCCTCATTTTCGTGGCTTTTGTTTTCGAAAATAATTTTTCAATAATATTCGTCGCTGCTCTGGAAAAATATCTTTCAATTGATGTCAATTTCATTAAAATTCATTTTGCCGTTTGGCCGTAATATGTACCACAAATTTGCTTTTATACAACCCTTAGCCATTTGCTTTTGACAAAATATGAGCCATGTAAATCATTGCCTCCATGCCTCTTCTCTGCCTCTCTCCTTTTCACACTTTCTAGCTTTCTCAAATTCCAAAAAGAACTTTTGTTCTCCACAATGGTTTCATTCATTCTGTTGTGGTTTTTCGCAAATCTTATTGGTGCAAAGGAATTTGCTTTGGACATTTCATTTAGTACTTTTCGGGTGATCGTCGCGTAAACAACTTGAACTTCGTCGTCGCATGATATCATCGCACCGTTGTCATTAAAAAGCAAATCCGTCTACTCATTAAACAGCAAATCAATAAAGGCAACAGGAATCTACAATAAAATAATAAGGGCCTTGCAACATAAGCACACTTCAATGTTGAACTCGTCTATTGTGTATTCAAAACGTTGGTTTACAGTTGTTGTCTTTGCTTGCTAATTTCTACTAGAATTTTGTGGTTTTCGAGATGTGCAGTATTAAGCAAACGATTTTTATGATAATAGGTACCTAAAGATAACATTTATGTGCAAAATAAAAGATGAATAAAGCAAATCGAAAGGGAAAAATAATATAAACATATTACATCTTTTGCATTATAAAAGTGAATCATTGGCCGTGTATGTTTGTTCGGTAATGAAAATACACGAAAATATGCCGTTATAAAAACAAATTAGAGAAAAATCAATTTGCAAGAAAAGGCTCGCACTCACTCCTCCCCCAGTAACAGCAACAGAAATCTATTAAAATTGAGTTTGAAACGCAGTCTCTCTTTAAATCTCTCTCTCTCGCTCGCTCTTTGTTTGATATTTCTTTAGTTGAAGTTTTACTACGGGCTCGCGGTCGCTCTGCCGGCAGAGCAGCTCGCGTCAAATGATTATTTGTTTTTCGTCGTGTGAGTGCATTTGTTTAACATTGTCATCGCATATAGTTGGCTGCGCATAGGAAAAGGGTATGCAGAAAATATCAAATGGGTGCTGAACGCAAGATGAAAACAACTGTAAGGGGAAACGGAAGGTATAAGCGCATTGATTTGATGATGTGAGCAGCGCTTATTTGTTTGCAGCTTACCTATTTGTGGTAATAAAATTTTAAAACTACAATGGGTTTGTGGTCGCTCTGCCGGCAGAGCAGCTCGCGTCGAATGTTCATTTGTTCGTCGTCGTGTGAGTGTATTTTTTAACCATTGTTATTGCATATAGTCGACTGTGCGTACGAAAAGGCTGTGCAGAAAATATCAAATGGGTGCTAAACGCATGATGAAAGGAACTGTAAGTGGAAACGGATGGTAATATGTACATTGCTTTGATTGCTGCAATAAAATATTAAAACTTTAATTGGCATGTGGATATCTAGTGTTTACAAGGTAAGTTAATTTTTACTTAGCTTGGTGGGATATTTTATGAAATAAATGTGTGAAAAATTTCTAATTTATTCATACAAGCTCATTTAAACTGTACAAAAATAAAACGACACAATGAAATGAGGTGTAGCAATACTAGTACTTGATGTGTTATATCAAATTTTACACAAAATTATCTTATGTTACATATTTTAAGTCACACCAAAATATGAATTTTATGCGCTCAAATATGTCTGCACTGTAGATTCCAAACCAAATAAAGTATCTTACCTGTACATCACACTGTGGGCGAAATGACTGATCTAGCGTCTCAAAACTTGTGGCACTTAGGTTAATTTTTTTTTGTTTGAGAACAGGTAAAGGTACATTAAATACCAAATCAAAAAATGTTTACAAATTTTTCATATTTTAAAAGTTGTTTTTACATATACCACCGTAGGATGGGGCAGGGTGGTATATTTATCTAATCAATCCGTACAACAGCTCGAAATATTGATCCGCGACTCCATAAAGTGTTTATATTCTTGATCGTCTTGGTATTTAAAGTCGATCTAGCCGTGTTTTTCCCTCTATATGCCGAAGTCATGTCAGTCAGGTCGAACGAGCGAAACAAGCCACTTGAAACTTTGCATAGACACTTCCTACTGATGTGGTTCATGGGATATTGAAAATGGACCATATCGCTTCCGATTTGGATACAGCCCCCATATAAACCGATCCATCGATTTGACTTCTTATACATCTAAAGGTCGCAATTATTATCCGATCTGGCTTTAATTTTCCTCAATGATATCGCCTATAACCTCCAATATCCGTGCCGAGTATGGTGTGATTCGGTTCATAACCTGATTTAGCTCCTATATAAAAAGATCTCTCGATTGTACATATTGAGCCCCTAAAGTACGCAATATATCTGTTTAGGCTGAAGAACTTCCCGTACGACCTACAAGATTTGTTGTCAAGTATAGTGTGGTTTGGCTTGCACCATATTATATAAACTTCTAGTCTCAGGACCGACATTGTTCCCTAAAGTTGCACATGGACGCAGATGATTCATACCGCAAAATGATTACAAGACAACATTGTAATTTATGAAAAAGACACTAGACAATGAATTGTATAATGTCTAGTGCCTTTGGCCATTGTGGGCCATTTACTCTGAAAAATGGGGCATCATATGAAAAAATTACCAAAATTTTTCAAAAAATTGCCAATATCATGGTTTCTTTAATACTTAGGGCTTTAATAGAATAGGTTCGGAAAAAGTGTGGTCAAGATTATATTTCCTATAAACGGTTTTATCCCACTATTCCCCAGTTGCCCACAGTGGGCCATTTACTTCGAAAAATGCTGCATCATATGGAAAAATGACCAAATTTTGCAAAAATGGCCAATATCTTGGTTTCTTAAATACTTAGGGCTTCAAATTGTATAGATTAGTCCCTTTCATATTTCCTGTAAAGGGTTTTAGCCCATTATATCCCAGTTGGCCACAGTGGGCCATTTACTCTGAAAAATGGGGCATCATTTGGAATAATGTCCAAGTTTTGCCACAAATGGCTATAAAAAAAAAGTAAAAAGGCGTTAAGTTCGGCCGGGCCGAACTTTGGATACCCACCACCTCGGGTATATATTAAACCACCTTTCATCAAAATTCGGTGAAAATTGCATACCTTATGTCCCATATCAGTTATATCAAAATATGTTCCGATTTGGACCAAACTACAGTAGCTATATCTAAAAATAAACCGATCTGAACCATATACGACACGGATGTCGAAAAGCCTAACATAAGTCACTGTGCCAAATTTCAGTGAAATCGGATTATAAATGCGCCTTTTATGGGCCCAAGACTTTAAATCGAGATATCGGTCTACATGGCAGCTATATCCAAATCTGGACCGATCTGTGTGATAATGCAGAAGTATGTCAAGGGGCTTAACATAACACACTTTCCCAAATTTTGGCGACATTGGACAATAAATGAGCTTTTTATGGGCCCAAAACCTTAAATCAAGAAATCGCTCTATATGGCAGCTATATCCAAATCAGAACCGATCTGGGCCAAATTGAAGAAAGATGTCGAAGGGATTAACACAATTCACTGTCCCGAATTTCATCAAATTCGGATAATAAATGTGGCTTTTGTGGGCCTAAGACCCTAAATCGGAGGATCGGTCTATATGGCAGCTATATCCAAAACTGGACCGATCTGGGCCAATTTGACGAAAAATGTCGAAGGGCCTAAGACAACTCACTGTCCCAAATTTCAGCAAAATCGGATAATAAATGTGGCTTTTATGGGTATGAGACCCTAAATCGGCGGATCGGTCTATACGGGGGCTATATCTAAATATAGTCCGATTGGCCCATCTTCGAACTTAACCTGCTTATTGACAAAAAAAGAATCTGTGCAAAGTTTCAGCTCAATATCTCAATTTTTGAAGACTGTAGCGTGATTTCAACAGACAGACGGACGGACATGTCTGGAACGTCTTAGATTTTTACGCTGATCAAGAATATATAAACTTTATAGGGTCGAAAATGGATATTTCGATGTGTTGCAAACGGAATGACAAAATGAATATATCCCCATCCTTCGGTGGTGGGTATAAAAACGTGGTAATGCTTTGTATGTACCCGCTGAAATATATGTTGCGTCTGACAACTTACAGCTGTTCTACTGGACCGAATTAATCAATGTACAATCGATTTCTAAAATCAGTGGAATGTTTGTACAATTTTGCCAATTTTAAACAGTTTGAGAATTGAGTTTCGAAGGCCTAGATCGCTCATTTCGCCCATAGTGCATCGTGAGCGCTAATCCATTTTAGCAATATATCGCGAAACTGGAGTCTATTCGGAGATTCCACCCACTCTGCGACGCACTTCGATCTCACTGTACTAGAACCCATGACACATGACCTTGATTTGCAAAACTGTCCTCTCCAAGAATTTCTTTTGCGTCCATTGTTGCTGAAATGTTGTGTGTTTCGTAGTATAGCCCCATTTCAGTACCTGTCTCCATTTTAAAGTCATTTATAAAGACCGTGGTATCATTCTCTTAAAACACAGTATTCGCTTCCTACTCCTCCCTTACGGAAAAGTGAATACTGAAATTCCAAGTAGTCTGAAACCCCTGCTAGTCTGCCCACCGCATCCATAGTATCAAAACGGGAATCTTTACGGTATTCTGTCTTCTCCAACATGCCAAGTTCCCTCAGCCTTGGCGCAACCTTGCATACCTAGCATTGCGATCATTCTCAAGCCATCCATGTTATGATCCAACAGAATTTCGTTTACACTGTGTTCCAGAGTATTGGCAAGAATAGTCCTCCCTTATCACCAGCCAACTGACCACACTATCATCGAAGTCCTCGTTGATAGTGCTGCCATGCAGCATACAATCTAGCCACAGAGAGAAACTCGTGTGGATCCCCGTACAGCTTAGAGTGGTGCCTGACGACCCATCTCTTCGTTGTTAGCTGCACTCTCAATATTCAGGAAGGCCGCCATCACGTATTCATTCAGTTGAGATGCTCAACTTCTCATATCACTGAGTGGAGGGCCATCTTCTCCGATCTGCTTTTAAGGCACGCCTGAAGTTCTCCGACGCACAGTAGGAAAGGTTAATTTAGATTTAAGTGGCGGTCTACCATCAGACTTACTTAGACGTTTTCGTCCATAGTGATACCACAATTCGCCACTTCCTTAATTGCAAGGATCTCCGCTTGCTACGCACTGCAGTGGTCGGGTAACCTTCTCGATATAACCAGTTCTAGTTTTCAGAGTACACCTTAAGGCCCACCTGGTCGTTTAGATTGGAAACATCCGTATAGAAGTCTATGTAACTTCTATTACCAGGAATATCGTAGTTCCAATCTGTTCTATTAGAAATAGTGGTACAGTACTTTTTATCACAAAGCGGCTCGGGCATAAAAGATAACGCAGTGTTCGTAGCCGCTAAATGGCCAAGAATAAGCTCCCTTAGCTTCATGGCAGTGGTCGCCGCCATTTGCCTAGCCATACAATGTCCAGAGGCATTAGATGTAGCATTAAATTCAGTGCATCAGATGGTGTCGTCCTCAGTGCGGCTGTAATGCAAAAACAAGCCATCCGTTTCATGCGGTTGAGTATTGAACAGTAGGTGGACTTTTGAAGCGTCGCCCACCAGACCACAATACCATCTTTTGCCAATGGCTCTCTTGCAGGTGAATAGGGCAAGAATTGGCTTTCTTGCCCCTTTCAAAATGTTGTATTTGATTTGACAGATTCGTTTTTTGTCCATAAGCAGGTTAAGTTCGAAGATGGGCTTTATCGGACTATATCTTGATATAGCCCCCATATTGACCGATCCGCCGATTTAGGGTCTTAGGCCGATAAAAGCCACATTTATTATCCGATTTTGCTGAAATTTGGGACAGTGGGTTGTGCAAGGCCCTTCGACATCCTTCGTCAATTTGGCCCACATTGGTCCAGATTTGGATATAGCTGCTATATAGATTTAAGGTCTTGGGCCCATAAAAGGGGCATTTATTATCCGATATCGCCGAAATTTGGGACCGTGAGTTGTGTAAGGCCCTACGACATCCTTCGTCAATTTGGCTCAGATTGGTCTAGATTTGGAAATAGCTGCCATATAGACCGATCCTCCGATTCAGGGTATTAGGCCCATAAAAGCCACATTTAATATCTGATTTTGCTGAAATTTGGGACAGTGAGTTGTCTTAAGCCCTTCGACATCCTTCGTCAATTTGTCCCGATTTTGCTGAAATTTGGGAAGGTGAGTTGTGTAAGGCCCTTCGACATCCTTCGTCAATTTGGCCCAGATCGGTCCAGATTTGGATATAGCTGCCATATAGACCGATCCTGCGATTCAGGGTCTTAGGCCCATAAAAGCCACATTTATTATCAGATTTTGCTGAAAATCGGGACAGTGAGTTGTGTAAGGCCCTCCGACATCGTTCGTGAATTTAGCTCTGATCGGTCCAGATTTGGATATAGCTGCCATATGGACCGATCCTCCGATTCAGGGTATTAGGCCCACAAAAGCCACATTTAATATCTGATTTTGCTGAAATTTGGGACAGTGAGTTGTCTTAAGCTCTTCGACATCCTTCGTCAATTTGTCCCAGATCGGTCTAGATTTGATTATAGCTGCCATATAAACCGATCCTCCGATTTAGGGTCTTAGACCCATAAAAGCCACATTTATTTTCCCACTTTGCTGAAATTTGGGACAGTAAGTTGTGTTAGGCTCTCCGATATCCTTCGTCAATTTGGCTCAGATCGGTCCAGATTTGGATATAGCTGCCATATAGACCGATATCTCGATTTAAGGTCTTGGGCCCATAAAAGGCGCATTTATTGTCCGATATCGCCGAAATTTGGGACAGTGACTTATGTTAAGCCCCTCAATATACTTCTGCAATATGACACTGATCGGTTCAGATTTGAGTATAGCTGTCATATATTGGGTTGCCCAAAAAGTAATTGCGGATTTTTTAAAAGAAAGTAAATGCATTTTTAATAAAACTTAGAATGAACTTTAATCAAATATACTTTTTTAACACTTTTTTTTCTAAAGCAAGCTAAAAGTAACAGCTGATAACTGACAGAAGAAAGAATGCAATTACAGAGTCACAAGCTGTGAAAAAGTTTTTCAACGCCGACTATATGAAAAATCCGCAATTACTTCTTGGGCATCCCATGGATGGATGGATATATCGATTTAAGATTTTGGGGTCATTGTCCGCATTTATTGTCCGATGTCGCCGAAATTTGATTTGTGTTAGGCCCTTCGACATTTTTCTGCAATTTGGCTTAAATCGGTCAAGATTTGGATATAGCTGCCATATAGACCGATATCTCGATTTAAAGTCTTGGGCCCATAAAAGACGCATTTATTGTCCGATTTCGCCGAAATTTGGGACAGTGAGTTGTGTAAAGCTCTTCGACATTCTTCTGCAATTTGGCTTAAATCGGTCAAGATTTAGATATAGCTGCCATATAGACCGATATCTCGATTTAAAGTCTTGGGCGCATAAAAGGCGCATTTATAATCCCGTGCTGGGTATTCTAAACTCGCTCGGCCGAATTTAACGCCTTTTTACTTGTTTGCTTTTAATAATCTCTCATAAATTATAGAGGAAAACTATTTGCATTGCATATTCGCCTTCCTCTGTTATTACCTCCTTTTGTTTATTAGTTTTACCCTGTAAATACTTTTGCAGTTTCACACTGTTATTAGCCTTCATAGATTATTGAAGCATTTTAAAGCATTTGCACTGCCTTCTGCACTCAGAGAGTACACAATGTTCGAATTATGAATTGATTAAGAAATACATATTAAAGCAACTTTTAATGATTTCAAGGAAAATCTGCATCTAAGCAATTGCTTTTACCCTGTGGAAATCTTTTTGGGTTAACTCCATATCCAAAAGCCTCAGAAGCACCATCATTAACATTTCTCCCGAGTAGTGGCATTAATGCATTCGCAGCATTCAAACACATGCAAATGGTGTACAAATTAACCAAATGACAACAGCGTCAACAAGAATGGAGACGAAAGCAGCAGATGGAGACCATCAAAATGTATGAATGAAAGAATATCTCAATTCATAACTTTAGAAAAGACACATCCTTGTTTGCACTCTCAGCCTAACCACATTGAAATAATACAAACTAGTAAAGAAATGCCCAAGATGGGCGGAGTCGACTGTGTAATAAACCTAACCAACCTTACATTGGTAGGTGGTATCTTTATGTGGAACCTATACATAAATCTAGAACGATTCCGAAGTATGTTATTTGACGGAGGTGTTCAGATGATTTCTGAAATAATCCCTTAACCTTAGTTATTAGCCACTTTGGAGACCATAGGTCCATTGTGTTCGCCCTAGAACAGAAAAGACCATAGTACGGTGCACATTAACTGAGCGAAAAAGAGTAAGTGAGGGAACAACCAACACACACACAGAAACAAAAAGGAGGGAACCAGACGGACGAGAGGGGAGTTATCATGGGTGAGTCCTTCTCTCAGTGGGTCACTTCAGGCTTTTACATTAGTCTGGAATTACGACAAGGTTTAATGTCTGGAGGGAGTCCAGTCATGGACACATAATCCTGTGTCCTCTCCTTCAACTCCTCCTCATTACCACAGACCCTGTAAAAGTACGCTCTCCCCTGTGTTCTGCGTGACGATCGCAAATAACACCCACCGCGTCAGCTCGCGCCTCACACGACCAGTTATCGCAGAAAACAAAGTTTATTCGGCGCTAATCAGCGATCTTTTCCTAGCAGTCTCGTCGGCCGCTTCCTTCCCGGTCTTTCCTTAGATCCTTAGAGATCCAGATCGCGAGAAGAAAAGGTTGTTACTGAAAGGAAGTAAAAAGGTGGTCAGAACAGCTATTGGTATCATAATGGGACACATAGGACTACGAGCTCACTTATGTGAAATCGATGCGGCAAGTGATAACATGTGTAGGGCATGCAGGGGAGATGATGAGACGTTGAAGCTTTTCCTTTGTCATTGCCCCTCTTTCACGTCTAACAGATACCGAAACTTAGGTGGGGACAAAATACCAGACATGAACCATCTTATGGGCGTGGCATGGAAAACAATTAAGGATTTTGTAAGTAGCACGGAATACCGAACTTAAAATTTTCTTTTTCAAGGTTACAAAATTCCTAACTTAGATTTTCTATTTCTAGGGTTACTTTTTAGAATTTAGAACGCACAACAAGCCGATTACTGGCCTAGGTGTATGTCCATAATGTCATGGGGTGGATAAACATCCTCACCCTCTTTTCAACACAACCTAACCTACGTTGTTTGGCAAACTGATGCACAATATTACACTGCACTGGCCACAATAGTGGTGTAGGGTATAATGGATGTACATACCCCTATCCAATGGTGATGAGTATAAACAGGTAAAAGTGTGCTAAGTTCTAAGAATGTTCTATACCCTGCACCATGGATCGCATTTGTCGATTTCTTTTCTCGGTATCTCTTTAAGGCAAACAAAGGATAAAAAAAAGAATTGCTATGCTAATGGAGCTATATCAAGTAATAGGAGAAGTCGTTGAGAAGGCAGCCCAATCGTATAAAAATTGCGCCCTCAAGAGGCTCAAGAAGTCAACATCCCAAATCGGTTTATATGGCAACTACATCAAGTTAACTACCGATTTGAACCATATGTGACAGTTGCTGGAGTCATAGCAAAACGTCATGCAAAATTTCAGCTAAATCGGATAAAAATTGCGCCCTCTAGCGGCTCAAGAAGTCAAGATTCAAGATCGGTTTATATTACAGCTATTTCAACCGCTTTGAACCATATTTGGCGCAGTTGTTGAAAGTCGGCTTATATGACAGCTATAGCAAGTCAAAGACCGATTTGAACCATGTGTGACATAGATGTTGGAAGTTAAACAATACACATCACGCAAAATTGCAGTTAAATCGGATAAAAATTGCGCCCTCTAGTGACTCAAGAAGTATAGATGCAAGATCGGTTTATGTGTCAGCTATATCAGGTTATAGACCGTTTTAAACCACACTTAACACAGTTGTTGAAAGTCGTAATGAAACACTTCATGCAAAATTTCGTCTAAATCGGATAAACATTGCGCCCTCTAGGGGCTCAAGAAGTCAAGATCCCAGATCGGTTTATATGACAGCTATATCAGGTTATGGACCGATTTGATTCATATTTTTTACAGTTATTGAAAATCATAACAAAACACTTCATGCAAAATTTCGGCTAAATCGGATTGGAACTGCGCTCTCTAGGGGCCCGAGATGGGCTCAGGACCCCAGTTCAGTTTATATGACAGCTATATCAGGTTATGGACCGATTTGATATCATATTTTTTACAGTTATTGAAAACATAACAAAACACCTCATGCTAAATTTCAGGCAAATCGGATAAGAATTGCACCCTCTAGTGGCTGAAGAAGTCAAGATCCCAGATCGGTTTATATGACAGCTATATCAGGTTATAGACCCATTTCAATCATACTTGGCACAGTTGTTGAAAATCATAACAAAACACCTCATGCAAAATTTCGGCTAAATCGGATAGAAATTGCGCCCTCTAGGGGCTCAAGAAGGTTATATGGCATTTATACCAAAATATGGACCGATATGGCCCATTTGGCCCAACCGACCTACACTAATAAGAAGTAATTACGTAAAATTTCTGGCTAGCCTTACTCCTTCGAAGGTTAGCGTGCCTTGACAGACAAACGGACGGACGGGCGAACATGACTAGACTGACTTAAAATGCCATGACGACCAAGAACTTAAAGGGGTCTTAGACGCATATTTCGTTTTGTTACAAACGGAATGACGAAATTAGTATACCCCCATGCTATGTTGGAGGGTATAAAAATAAACAAAACTACTGTCACATGTGACATCTTCAGAATTCATACGAAATACTTTGATTACATCAACAACAGCATCGGAGAAACTACAGTTTTCCTTTGTACATGCATGTAGGCAATATATGCAGTCACTTGGGGGAGTACAGGGGCGGCGTTTACAAGGCCATGCCTTCATCCAACTGGCCCTTAAAGGAGCAATGAAATGTTTTGTACATATCACTAGCTCAATTTAAATCAGAGGAAAACGTGTAACCTTTAAGTTTACTGTAAAGGTCTAAATAGAATGAGCGCTTTAAATAACTTTCATGCGGCCTCACAAAACATGGGATAATACGCCCCTGTACTGTGGCGCACTCATAATTATTCAAAGAGACATCTTCAACACATGCTTGTCGACTCACAAGTATGCCCTGCAACTTTCACCACTCTACAGTTCAGTGACTATCATTGACTTTTACATGATTTATGACACAAAGACCAGCGAATGAGCGACTTCGCAACATCATGTTCACCGTTCAACATCGTCAGCAATGAAAGGATATGCTTTATATATGCTGAGGCTCTGTCTCTGTAGGACACCAAAGGCGTTGCCATCGAATAACAAAGAAACTCACAACACTGAGATGGCCCACTTGATGTTGACACGTTTGTTTGTTACTAATATACAGTGGTTTTGAGGATTTTGTCTTAATTATTAATCACTAGGCTAGGTGAAATACAATAACAATCGCCCTTCTTTGCCCATGAACATTCCATTAAGGAAAAGCGGGGATACCTCTCTCATATTAAAGAGTGCTGTCGGTGGGAAACCACAGCAGACAATTTGTATACCCTCCACCATAGGATGGGGGCATACTAATTTCGTCATTCTGTTTGTAACACCTCGAAATAGGCGTCTAAGACTCCATAAAGTATATATATTCTTGATCGTCGTGAGATTTTAAATCGAACTAGCCATGTCCGTCCGTCTGTCTGTCTGTCCGTCCGTCCGTCCGATAAACTGATCTTGGGTCTTGACTTCTTGAGCCTTTAGAGGGCGCAATTCTCGTCCGATTTGACTGAAATTTTGCATGTAGTGTTTTGATATCCATTTCAACAACTATGCGAAGTATGGTTCAAATCGGCCCATAACCTGATATAGCTGCCATATAAACCGATCTTGGGTCTTAACTTCTTGAGCCTCTAGGGGGCGCAATTCTCACCCAATTTGATTGAAATTTTGCACATAGTGTTTTAATATCACTTCCAACAACTATGTGATGTATGATTTAAATCGGCCCATAAGCTGATATAGCTGCTATACAAACCGATCTTGGGTCTTGACTTCTTGAGCTTTTAGAAGGCCCAATTCCTATCCGATTTGACTGTAATTTTACACGTGGTGTATTGATATCACTTCCAACATTTATGCGAAGTATGGGCCAAATCGGTCCATATCCTGATATAGCTGCCATATAAACCGATCTTGGGTCTTGACTTCTTGAGCCTCTATAGAGCGCAATTCTCATCCGATTTGGCACACATTTTGTACAACGGCTTCTCCCATGGCCTTCAACATACGTGTGTAATATGGTCTGCAACGCTCTATAGCTTGATACAGCTCCCATAGAAACGTATCTCCCGATTTTGCTTCTTGAGCCGCGAATCGGGCTATAACTTGATATAGCTCCTTCTCTTCCTCTGTCCATATTGAATATTCTTTGTTTGCCTAAAAGGAGATGCAGCGCAAAGAACTCGACAGATGCGATCCATGGTGGAGGGTATATAAGATTCGGCCCGGCCGAACTTAGCACAATCTTACTTGTTTTTATACCCTCCACCATAAGATGGGGGGTATACTAATTTCGTCATTCTGTTTGTAACTACTCGAAATATTCGTCTGAGACCCCATAAAGTATATATATTCTTGATCGTCGTGAAATTTTATGTCGATCTAGCCATGTCCGTCCGTCTGTCCGTCCGTCCGTCCGTCCGTCCGTCTGTCTGTCGAAAGCACGCTAACTTCCGAAGGAGTAAAGCTAGCCGCTTGAAATTTTGCACAAATACTTCTTATTAGTGTAGGTCGGTTGGTATTGTAAATGGGCCATATCGGTCCATGTTTTGATATAGCTGCCATATAAACCGATCTTGGGTCTTGACTTCTTGAACCTCTAGAGTGCGCAATTCTTATCCGATTGGCACGAAATTTTGCACGACGTGTTTTGTTATGACATCCAACAACTGTGCCAAGTATGGTTCAAATGGGTTCATAATCTGATATAGCTGCCATATAAACCGATCTTGGGTCTTGACTTCTTAAGCCTCTAGAGTGCGCAATTCTTATCCGATTTGAATGAATTTTGGCACGACTTGTTTTGTTATGATGTCCAACAACTGTGCCAAGTATGGTTCAAATCGGTCCATAATCTGATATAGCTGCCATATAAACCGATCTTGGGTCTTGACTTCTTGAGCCTCTAGAGTGCCCAATTCTTATCCGATTTGAATGAATTTTGGCACGACGTGTTCTGTTATGATATCCAACAACTGTGCTTAATAAGGTTTAAATCGGTCCATAATCTGATATAGCTGCCATATAAACCGATCTTGGGTCTTGAATTCTTGAGCCTCTAAAGTGCGCAATTCTTATCCGATTGGCATGAAATTTTGCACGACGTGTTTTGTTATGATATTCAACAACTGTGCCAAGTATGGTCCTAATCGGTCCATAACCTGATATAGCTGCCATTTTAACTGATCTTGGGTCTTGACTTCTTAAGCCTCTAGAGTGCGCAATTCTTACCCGATTATAATGAAATTTTGCACGACTTGTTTTGTTATGATATTCAACAACTGTGCCAAGTATGGTCCTAATCGGTCCATAACCTGATATAGCTACCATATAAACCGATCTGGGATCTTGACTTCTTGAGCCTCTAGAAGTCGCAATTATTATCCGATTTGCCTGAAATTTTGTACGATGGATCCTCTCTTGACCATCAACATACGTGTTTATTATGGTCTAAATCTGTTTATAGCCCGATACAGCTCCCATATAAATCGATCTCTCTATTTTACTTTTTGAGCCCCCAAAGGGCGCAATTCTTGCTCGAATTGGCTGACATTCTACACAGGTCTCCAACATATAATTTAATTGTGGTCTAAACCGGATCATATCTTTATATCGCTCCAATAGCAGAGCAAATCTTTTCTTATATCACTTTTTGCCTAGGAAGAGATGTCGGGAAAAGAACTCGACAACTGCGCTCCATGGTGGAGGGTATATAAGATTCTGCCCGGCCGAACTTAGCACGCTTTTACTTGTTTCTGATGATCTCGCCCGGATTTAAACCCAGGCTTTCAGCGCCAATGGCGAAAATGCAAGCCTCTGAGTTATGGTGGTCCCATTTTGCATGTCAAATACCTTTGAATATATTTAGACGATCATTACCCGATTAGGTTAATGTGTTCAGAAATTACCCTAGGGAGGGTCCTGAGAGATGGCAGAACATGTACCGAATCTAGTTCTGAAACTCTAGACCTCTTGGCTTCAAAGCACTTTCTGAAATGGCCGCATATGGCCAGTGGACCGGTGACTTCCGACATTACGAATGTCCCTTAGATACAAAGCAGTGCTGTGGCGTTGTCGATTGTTGAGGGGATGACAACCGAGGAAAGATAATCGGGGCGATTAATTCGTTTGAGCCTTACAAATCAACTGAAACGGAGGGAGTAACGCCTGCCATGATACCAAGGGCAGGGATGTATGCTATGCCAGACGCTTGTCTGGAAAGAATTTTTAGGGCTTGCATTTTGCTTTACTTTGTGCCGAATGCGTAGAGGGAGGTAAGGGTAATTTTCAACCCAAAGCGGGGAACCAAGTCACTCCCGGCTCAAAGACTTTAGGCCAATCAGTTTGTTTTACTTTGTCTTTAAGGTATTTAAGAGACTCTTGGATCAGGGATCATTTGACTAGCTAGGTCAGTTGGTAGTGCCCTCCACGACGTGATGGGTTAGATGGAGGGGTACTTGGGGACAGGCGTTCTTGGATATAGAATTGGCTTTTAGTTCAGTAGGGGTCCATTCGTCATTCTATGGTTAAATGGAGAGTTCCCTTCTTCTGATGGACTGTATTGACGTTATGCTTAAGGGATGAGTTATCAAAGCATCACTGGCTGAGGGTTTTATGAGGTGGATTGTGAAGGGGACTTCACAATATAGGAGGCGGATTTTACTCCCCGTCCCCTCTTGTTATCAATGGGATTTTCATATTATCATGTCCCTCCATTTAAAGTGGCGTTCGCTTTCTCTCTACTGTCGAGATGGGCAAGAGCCAATGGGCTTGGCATGAACCCCACGAGAAGGAGAAGATATGGCGAGATCCGGGACCGGTCCTTGATGAAGTAGAGCTGTCTCTGCCTGCGGAGTCTAAATACTTGGAAGCCACCGTAGCGCAGAGGTTAGCATGTCCGCCTTTGAAGCTGAACGCCTGGTTTCGAATCCTGGTGAGACCATCAGAAAAAAATTTTCAGCGTGGTTTTCTCCTCCTAATGCTGGCAACATTGCCATGTAAAAACTTCTCTCCAAAGAGGTGTCACACTGCGGCGCGTCGTTCGGACTCGGCTATAAAAAGGAGGCCCCTTATCATTGAGCTTAAACTTTAATCGGACTGCACTCATCGATATGTGAGAAGTTTGCCCCTATTCCTAAGTGGCATGTTCATGGGAAAAATTTGCTCAAAAAAATTTGCAATTTGCAAATACTTGGGCATTATTCTTAACAAGTAATAAAACTGTACAATGAAAGTTGAGGAGTTCAAACGGTGGCCGAAAGCGCGGTACTCATGTCGCAACTTTGTGGACAGGAGTTTGGGGGCTTAGGCCGAGCACATTCCTCTGGAAATACTTTGCTGTGGTTCGGCTGATCCTTACCAATGGAGAAGTGGAAAAGGGGAGTGCTATGAGAGCAGCGCTGAGTGCAGTACTCGTTCTGAGACCATTGCACTTGTACGTACAGTGCGCTGCGTTAAAGACTGTCCTCAGACTGAGGAAGTAGGGGACATGGCGCTCTTTGAATTTTTGGCATTCGTTTGTTCTGCGGAAGGCCGCTGGCGTGGTACGACTATGGACAACGCAATGGACTATGTGCCGGTTGGATCTTTCTTCGACAGCGACCTGGAGGTTATCTTCCCGGGTAGAGAGCTTTGATCTGGGGGAGTCTCGTCATTCATGGGTCCTTCTGTTTACACGTATAAGTTCATGCTGGATGGGGGCACCGGGGCAGAAGTATTTACTGAATTCCCAGGAATTAGTGAATCTCATAAATTTCTGGATGGGTGCAGTGTTTTTAGGCAGAGGTTTTTGCGATCCTAAGGGCCTTGGATGTGATCCTGAGTCAGCAGTGGCAAAATGCAAATTTTGTCCATGAACATTCCACTAAGGAACAGGGGAAAACTTCTCACATATCAATGAGTGTAGTCCGATTCAAGTTTAAGTTCAATGATAAGGGACCTCCTTTTTATAGCCGAGTCTAAACTGCGTGCCGGGCTTTATGCCAGTACGACATCACTTTGGAGAGAAGTTTTACATGGCATAGTACCCCACAAATGCTGCCTGCATTAGGAGGTGAAAACCACCGCTGAAAAATTTTTTCTGATCGTCTCGCTAGGATTCGAAGCCAGGCGTTCAGTGTCATAGGCGGACATGCTGACCTCTGCGCTACGGTGGCCTCGGAGTCAGGAGCGGCGGCCTACTCACACAATCACGATTTATGTGGACAGTCAGACGGCACAAAAGACCCTGGCTGCGGGTAGTGTGAGGCCCAGGCTTGTCAAGAGATTCCAGGAGAGTCTCGGATGTTTGGGGGCTGCGGTCAGATTGTGCTGGGTTGCGGGGCATCAAATGCGGCGTGGAACGGTGTTGTCTTCCAATGCGGCCAATTGACCGGTCCAGAACGAGAAAAAAATTTTTCACCGAACTCGCCTCTCAAAAAGTCTATTGTTACGCGTGCTGTGTGACATGTAGCAACGTCTTGTTGCAACCACATGTCATGCATTTTGGGCAAACAAAATTTGGATATCATCTCTCGATAGCGCTGACCATACACAGTTACGTTACGATCCGCATAATCTTTGAAGAAGTACGGTCCAATGTTGCCACCAACCCATAAACCCCACCAAGCTGTGAATTTTTTTCTGGACGCATTGGTAGCTCTTGCAATGCTTCTAGCTAATCTTTAATCCAAAGTCGACAATTCTGCTTATTTAAGTAATCATCGAGCAAAAAATGAGCGGGCGATGAACTTTCTGAACAGAGCACGCATTTTCATAATAAAATTGCCAAAAAGATAATAGCTAAAAAATCACCCTTAATATATATTCTTGATCGTCATGACATTTTAAGTCGATCTAGCCATATAAGTCCGTTCGTCCGTCTGTCGAAAGCTTGCTAACATTCGAAGGAGCAAAGCAAGGCGCTTAAAACCTTGCATAGATGCTTCTTATTAATGTATGTCGGTTGGGATCTAGAGGGCGCAATTCTTAACCGATTTGGCTGAAATTTTGCAATGACCTCCTACAGATGTACAAAGTATGGCTTCAATCTGTACAAAACCTGATATAGCTCCCATATAAACCAATCCCCCCAATACACTTCTTGAGCCTCTAGAGGGCTCAGCTGAAGTCCGATTTAACTGAAGTTTAACACGAAAACATTTCCTATGTCCTCCAAGAGATCTACGAATTATGCTTTCAATCGGTTCAAAAGCTGACATAGATCCCATGTTAAACGTCTTTACAGGACGGAATTCTTATCCAAATATATAAA